>NW_027666407.1:0-87997 GCF_963455335.1 Martes martes | reverse complement strand
TTCTTTTTTTAAGAACCATTTAAAAAAATTTAAAGGTAGGAAGGTGCAGAGGAAGAGGGAGAGAGAGAATTTTTTTTAAAGATTTTTTTATTTATTTGACAGACAGTGCTCACAAGTAGGCAGAGAAGCAAGCAGAGAGAGAGGTGGAAGCAGGCTCCCCGTTGAGCAGAGAGCCCAATGAGGGGCTTGATCCCAGGACCCTGAGATCATGACTTGAGCTGAAGACAGGGCTTTATCCACTAAGCCACCCAGGTGACCCTCGAGAGAGAATCTTAGGCAGACTCCACACCCAGTGCAGAGCTACATGGGGCTCACTCTCACAACCTTGAAATCATGACCAGAACCAAAATCAAAAGTTGGTCAATTAACCAACTGAGCTACCTAGGGGCCCCAGAAACATGTGAAATTTTTAAAAACTCACATTCTGATATGTCCCTCTTGATTCTTACAAAAACAGACATGAAAGTGTAATTATATGTTTAGTTTTAATAGGTTTGTAAAACACTTTTTTCTCCTGACCTCATGTGCTTATTTAAAAATGCCATCAGAATTATGGGAACTATAGATTGTTCATTAAAAATCTGTTGCATGATCATTAGCTTTCAGATTATAGTTTTTTTCATGTAAAATGGCAATGTTTTTTTAATCTAAAAAATGTCAATGAAGTTAATAAAAGAAAATTTCCATATTTCCATTCATAAACTATTTTCATGGGTTTACCTTAAATTTTCCTTAAACATGATAATTAACCTAACAGGAATAAGCTTATGGAAAACATGTACTCGTCTCAAAATTGTATTGATAAATTAAGCTTTGGCGATTTTAGATTGAATCTTGGCTACCTAAATTGAAAGCTTTTGAGAAACCAGTAAAAAGCTGCTAAGAGCCTTTAAACAAATTCGATTTCAACAGTTGGAGAGAGATATTGGAAACCACAGATATTTTTCTCTCATGTTCAATACATTTACGAAGAAGTTAGATGAGTAAATAGAATGAACTATTTAGGGAGAGAAAAAACAAATGAGGGAGGAATGAATATTAGTGCAATTAGTGAATAATATTGAGTCACATAATGGTAATTCAGAAAGTATTTATTGAGGAGTCAGAAATGACCAAGATACTTTATTGTTCAGGTGTTGAGCCACATGGGAGAGGTTAGAGGTGGAAGAGGAACAGATAGAGTCACAGATCACTAAACTCAAAGGTTTAACATGACAATTATAAATGAAAAATGGTGTGTATATTCAAATGAAATTTTATATCTGGTTAGGAAATCAATAAAGCATCAATAAAAGAGAGTTGTCTGAGATGGTTATTTTAAGATTATTGTTTTGTTTAATGTATGGAGTTGGATATGAAGAGGCTTCTGGATGGTGTGGGTGACAGGAGCAAACATATGCCATCATGGAGTATATTAGCTGACCTCACATAATTTAAGCTGATTTGGGTTTAGGGCACCTGGAAGGGCATAATGGGAACCAAGAGAGATCAGGTGTATTAAGATAAACTGTGAACTGCCTTGAAGACCAGCACTGAGTCACACATTTTTCAGTTCTTAGGAGATACAGAACAAAAGCTTTCTTTGACATCGGGAACTATCCTTGCATTAAGTTCTCTATGGAGGGTTGCCTATCTGAAGCTGAACCATACTGCATATGCTCTTTCACTCCACATTCTGATAGAGTTAAATTTCAACAATTTATAATAAAATCAAGAGAAATTTTAGAATTACTTTTTGGAGGAACTTGACAAGTTCATATATCAAGTAGCTTGTTAAACTGCTTAGTGATGCTTTTCTCACCTTGAACTGAAACACTCCTGACTGCTTCTTTATATAACTCCTTCAGACCTTCTCTAGTCTACTCAAAATACATGCTCACCTCCTCCTCCTTTCATTTTATTGATGACTATGCTGTCTGTCATGAAGACTGATTTCATCTGACAGATGATTTTTTCTAATTTTCTTCCTTTTAAAATGTTCTGAATTCTTACCAATTATTTTTAATTAACTTATTTTTATTATGTTCAATTATTTTCTATTTCCTTCCACATTTATACTGGAGATGGTTCATCCCTACTCTTCAAGTATCTCTCCCTACTTGCAGACTATTCCTATGTCTTCCTTAATCCTGTTTCATCTTTCATGTATCTTGAGTCCCTCAATTTTCAATTCATCTTTTTTTGACTCACCAAAATTATTTATTCAAAGAAATAATTGTTGTAAATACTTTCATGTAAATTATATTACGTTCTCTTTCTGGTCTTTCTCTCCAATTATTTCATAAAATTTTATAGTTTCCTATCTCAAGTATCATTTTCTCAAAAACCTATGTTGCAAATGATCCATAATCTTTTTTTAAATTTAAATTGAATTAGCCAGCTTATAATACATCACTAGCTTCAGATGTAGAGTTTAGTTGTTGCATATAACAGTTCATCTGTTGCATATAACACCCAGTGCTCCTCACATCATGTGCCCTCCTTAAAACTCATCACCCAGTTACCCCATCCATCTACCCACATCCCCTCCAGCAACCTGTGGTTTTTTTCTTATAGTTAAGAGTCTCTCATGGTTTATCTCCCTTTCTGATATCTTCCCATTTAATTTTCTTCCGCTTTCCCTATGATCCTCTGCAGTGTTTCTTATATTCCACATATGAGTGGAACCATGTAAGAATTGTCTTTCTCATATATATATATGCCACACTTCCTTATCCATTCATCTGTCAAAAGACATCTCAACTCTTTCCATGGTTTGGTTATTGTGGACATTGCTGCAATAAACATCAGGGTGCAGGTGCCCCTTTGGATCACTACATTTGTATCTTTGCAGTAAATACTAAGTAGTAAAATTACTGGGTAGCTCTATTTTTAACTTCTTGAGGAACCTCCATACTTTTTTATCACTCAGCTAATAGTTTATTTTTCAGTGAGCACTCCATCCAATCTTAATTGTCTCAACTCTGAACGACATTTTTGTAAACCCACTCTTTGATTGACTTTTAGGACCCTACCTATCTCCTGTTCTACAGTCTCAGGGAATGATTTCCAATATTTCTTTCTCCAAAATAGTCTTGATAATATAATTATTTTCCTAATAACCATAATAGTTTAATATTAGGTGATGACATGGAAGTCAAAGAGATTTGACAATGATGAACTACAACAATATATTAGAAATGCCTTCCTGTTTCCAGGAAGGTCAGCTCCATTGACTTCTCAGTAGTACCACACAATAGTTTATTGGACCAATTACTAGTTGATGAAACATTAGAATCAGGTAGAGCTAGGTGCAAATTTCTGTTTCATCATGTATTAACTGGACAAACGTTTTTATTCCTTTAAGAGATATTAACTCTTAAAGCTGTTGTGAGGTGTAAGCCAAATAATGCTGACAATGTGAATGGTTTAGTGACTTTCATAAATTCATCTCTCAACTCATCCATTTTTCATTGAGTCTCTAATTGCATTTGCATAATCTGCTTGCATAATAACTCTCTACCTTTAACAACGACAAATATCCTGAAACCCTTCCTTGGAAACTCTACTGTATCACTTTCTCTTTATGCCCAAGATAGTTGGCTGCTTAATTACCTGATGCTTTTTCTTGTTATATTTTCAATTTCCTTCTCTAGCTGATTAGAAATCTGTGGAAGTATGGTTACTTTGTTTTTGTGCATTTTAACTTAACTAATCAAAACATCGATGGTAATTATATTGATTGAAAATTGAACCTCACAGTACATCTAAACACAGCTTCAAAGAGTTTTTATCTCAAAAGAAAACAAAGCAAAAATGATTAAATTTGGAAAGTACCAAAATAATCTAAAGTACACTACTTAATATCTACTTATATCCTAACCCAAGGGGTTATGGAACATAGTTAAAAATATTTGACATGATTTTATAAATCCAAAGAGGGATAAACTTAAGTTTTTAAGTTTAAGTTTTTAAGTTTTTAAGTTTTTAATTTCAAAGTATCAAGACTTCAAATCAGAAATAAGGCAGAGTCAGAGAATGATTTTTATTTGAATGATTAGAGAAAGCTTCCTGAGAGTCAATTAATTGAGCTGTATCTTTATAAATAAGCAACATGTTTTTCTGCTGATTCATTTTCCAAGACTGTAAAAACAATTTATGGTAAAGAGTAAACAAAAGCAACATATTTTGCTTTCAAGAATTAAAAAAAAAACAAAAAAAAAACCTTTTCTCTAAGTGTAGCACTAAGTAGGTTTTTTTTTTTTAATATTTTATTTATTTATTTGACAGACTGAGATCACAAGTAGGCAGAGAGGCTAGCAGAGAGAGAGGAGGAAGCAGGCTCTCTGCTCCGCAGAGAGCCCGATGCGGGGCTCGATCCCAGGACCCTGGGATCATGACCTGAGCCGAAGGCAGAGGCTTTAACCCACTGAGCCACCCAGGCGCCCCAGCACTAAGTAGTTTTTATATTTCCTAATTTACAAGTAATTTGCAGTACCTGTATGTTCACCAAGTAATTTCTCTTTTATCCCTGTATAGAGTCTCTTTATCTACAAAAAGAGTGGTTGAAAGAAGTCACCATATAATCTATGGCTCTGAACAATTACAAGAATTTTAACATTTTAATTTAATTTAATGTTGGGAGCTAAGGGGAAGGAGTAAGAATGTGAATACAGAAGTCATAAATGGACTTTGTATTTCAGTACAAAGATTGAGCTCTAGACTTAGAAAATGTTTACCTGAAAGGATACATACAATATTGCTAATGCCATCTTGGTTGCTTAGTGCCATTTTCCAAATCAGAAAACTGCCCACCAAAGGACTCATTAACTCATCAAATGCTACACATTTAGTAAAAGAAAAAAAGGGAGAACCTGAAATTCTATTTTATACATGGTGTTTAAACATCATGCAACACAAAGCAATGCTCTCGACCCAGTAAGCTGAGAGGTATAATTTATTTTTATTTTGATAGAAAGCAGTTGAAAGTGGCTGAGTTTTGAAATCTATGCGGAGAAACCCTTCCAAAAAATTTTTTGTCTCTTTACATTCTTCCTTAAGCCTAATGAATAACTTTATAGCACCATCAATGTTTGATTATTATAAGTCAATCAAACCACACAATTTCTCACAAAGTGGCTATCTTAAAATAATCTGTTATCTATCCAACGCTAGCCAGTGAAATGTGAGGAAGGTCTGCCACTATGAAATTTGGGGAAAAATTTCTTGTTCTTAAAAAGATCTGGTCTTTTTTTGGTTTTGAAATTTTGTGTGTGAAGATATACAGATATTCCTTAAGCAGTATGGGTATACAGGTTGGGTCATTTATAGATAACCCATAAGCAACATGGGTCTAGTCACTGGTCTACTTTTATGCAGTTTGTTATTGCTGTTTTGTTTCTTTTGTTTTTAAGAGTTGACAGCAAAAGTCACAAGCATTTATTTACAACGCCCACCCCCCCCTCCCCAGTCTCCACAGGACTAAATAGAATGTGACTGGGACAAAGGTCATATCTGCTGCCCTCTGAGTACCCAGGGAGGACCACAGAAGTTATCAGCAGCCCCTGGACTGAGCAGGGGTGCCAACCACCTCTCATGCAGACAAAAAGGGAGCCAAAAGTTTCTCTTCTTTACTCATCTTCTACAGCATGACAAAAGCTATGAATCAGGATAAGGGAGGAAAATTGAACCTGATGCCAGGAAGAAGAGATTCTACTACGTCTTCTGTATATTACTATTCTCACTTTGCTTTCATTTATATCATACTTTTTGATTTTCCTCTGAACTCTTTGGCAGACACCACTCTCATGTTGATGCTTCCTTCCATATGTTACATCGGAGTGTTAGAAATTCTCCTGTGCTTTCTACACTTTTCCTTTCTCTCCTTAGTGATTAATATATTCCCCTGCCTTTAAATGCTGTATAAATACTGAATATTCACATCATTATATATGGACAATTTACAGCTATCTCAAATTTGGCTCTCTCAAACTACACTCTTAATCCAACCCCCAAACTGATCCTAAACAGAGACTGGGTGGGGATCCTTTCTGGAGGCAGTATTCTGCAATGTGCTCCTATGTGACTCCAAGGTGACGGCCAGGGTCTGGTAGTACACCTTCTGGCGAATCGGGCTGTGGTACTGTTCCTCCAGGCTGCTGACAATGCTGATGGATCTGCCCAGCAGCTGCCACTGCTAAACTAAGGGCCTCTGGTTGTGGAACACTGCCACCCCAGCACCAGACCCCCAACACAGGTAGTCCTGGTCTGGCCTGGCCCTCCTCACCTCTATGTGGATTTTTTTTTCAATAAATATACATTAGTACTGTAAATGTATTTTCTTTTTTATTATTTTCATATTTTTTTTCTCTAGCTTGTTTATTGCAGGATACAGTGTATAGCACACATAACATACAAAATATGTTATTCAACTGTTTATGTTATTGGTAAGGTCTGGTGAACAGTAGACTATTAGTAAGTAAGTTTTTGGGGAGTTAAAAGTTATATGAATTTTCAGCTCTGTAAGGGACTGTGCCCTTCCCCCCACCCATGTTGTTCAAGGGCCAACTGTATTTGTTGCTTCTGAAGACATATTGTAACCTTGAAGAAAACAGAATAACATGGTGATGGTGGCAGAAAAGAAATATGGAATATGCCTTGTTCTTTGATGGTAGCAATGGAACACTAAATTAACCAAATCTGGAGCTGTATTATCTCAGAACCTGACTTGAAGGGGAAAAATAAGTGTTTTTGAGAATGTACTCAGAGGGGTTTTCTGTTGTAACAAAGTAATTTCAACTGACCCTGACTAATAAGACCTATAATGGAAAGTAAAAAATGGGACACTACGATGACATTAGAACTAAAAAAAGAAGACCAGTGGAACATGAATAGAAACCAGAGTAACTATAGTCCCTAAGAATGAAAAAGGCTGTTATCAATGAAAAGTAATGCATTTATTTTCTACCACAATTTTTTGTTAATGATGTAAATTCCAGAAAGGGAATATTTGATCACCCTAGCTCTTGCTATGTATCTATTTTTTGGTTACAGGAATGAAAATCATCTGATTAACAGTCTATTCTATCTAATAGAACAGACATTTTTTTAAGAAAGAAAATATTATTAAAGATGGTAGGATAATGTACAACAAAATCAAATGATTTAATTTTTTATGGGAAGTTCTTCTACTGTGTGAAAAACTGCTAAGTGAGACCTATACTTCTGAATTACCAGCTCTAGTCCATATCCTCATGGAGCTTACAGTCATGAAGTAAATAATACATTTCAATAAGTATAATAAATTCATGAATACAGTAAAGACATACAATAATGATGGTTCTTGAATGGTCACAATTTAAAAGAGACTTTCTTGGGGTACCTGGGTGGCTCAGTTTGTTAAACATCCAACTCTTGATCTCAGCTCAGTTCTTGAACTCAGGGTCATGGGTTCAAGCTCTGTGTTGGGCTCTGTGCTGGACATGGAGCCTATTAAAAAAAGGAAAAAAAAAAGATCAAATTAAATTTTAAAAAAGGTGTTGGGGAGGAAACAATTCTATGACAGGCAGTATTTAACTGTGAAGGGTTTGTGAAGGCATGTGGCAAGTGTTTGAGATAGAGGAAAGGGCACAGATAAAAAGCCTGGGCCAGGAAAGAGCTCAGTGTGTTTTAGAAAATGAAAGGAAGAAAACCAGCTTAAGTATAGAGGAACTAGGAAAGAGAGGAACAACATGTGTTTGGAAAGGTTTGAAGGGCCATGGTTAAACACAACTTCTAAATGACTTTTATTTGAAGTCAATAGAAAGCTTTCACAGGATTAATCCAGCAGGATGACATAGTCCAATTAGCCAGTTTTTCATAATATCTGTGGACAGCACATGGAAAACAACTATGAGGGGGGCAAGGAGTGAAATCAGGAAGATATGTAAAGACGCTATTTGATGCTCTAACTGGAGGAGTGTGATGCCAATTTTGGAGTTCGAGGCAGGATCAGTTTGGAGGCTGGATTAAGAGTGTAGCTTGAGAGTGCCAAATTTGAGATAGCTGTAAATTGCCCACATATAATTATGTGAATATTCAGTATTTATATAGCATTTAAAGGCATGGGAATATATTAATCACTAAGGAGAGAAAGGAAAAGTGTAGAAAGCACAGGACATTTTCCAACACTCAGATGTAACACATGGAAGGAAGCATCAACATGAGAGTGGTATCTGCCAAAGAGTTCAGAGGAAAATCAAAAAGTATGATATAAATGAAAGCAAAGTGAGAATAGTAGTACACAAAAGACATAGTAGAATCTCTTCTTTCTGGCACCTGGTTCAATTTTCCTCCCTTATCCTGATGCATAGCTTTGGTCGTGCTGTGGAAGATGGGTAAAGAAGAGAAACTTTTGGCTCCCTTTTTTGTCATCTAAATGGCATGAAAATTTATAATGTGTTCTATGGTTGTTGGGCTTGACTTTGCAATTCTCTTTTGGAAAACAATGGTGTTGTTTGGTAAATTTCTGTGCTTTAATAATCTAGTCCAAAAGGCTGGACTGTCTTTCACCACAATATTCAGTAACTACAAACTGAAATTAAATATCAGGCATTTATTAAGTACTGAACTAAGCTGTGTGTAATTATACTGATAGAACAGAGGGGCAGAAGATAAACTTCAAGTTCAACTAAACTGGTATCAGGGATACCAGCCAGGTAGTGAGGGGCAGAGGGAGAGAGAGGAAATCTCCCCCCACTTCCCAAGGAAAATATGTTTGTTTTATTTCAAAACAGTAACTTCCTTCAATGGGAACAGTGGCCAAAATTCAATATTGTTACAAATATAAAGCACTTAGGTCAAAATATGTAATTCTGTCAAATTTTCTGAATTTCTTTTAAAGGTAGACTTTTTAAGTCATATGAAACATTTAGAAAAAATATAAATCAACATGGGTCAAATAAGCAATAGTTCAAATTTAAGCTAAATAATGCTTGCTAATATTGAGAACTCTCCACATATTTTCAGTAACTTTAAAAGTAAATGTCTACTCTTCCTATCTCCACTTCTTTTTACTAGATTTAAATAAATCCAAATATTTACTCATGGTAGGAGATTCTAGAATTAACTATAGCTGAGTTTAACAGAAATACAGAAAACCAGAAAGATTTATAAGCACTCAAGTGACCACTTACAGCAATTCCTCAGAAGTCCTCAATTAGAAAGGCTCTTCTCCACTTTTTTTTTTTTTTTAAAGATTTAACTTATTTGACAGAGAGAGAGATCACAGTAGGCAGAGAGGCAAGCAGAGAGAGGGGGAAGCAGGCTCCCTGCTGAGTAGAGAGCCCAATGCAGAGCTCCATCCCAGGACCATGAGATCATGACCTGAGCTGAAGGCAGAGACTTAACCTCTGATCCACTCAGGCACCCCTCTTCTCCACTTTCTAAGAGTACTAAGGTTTGCTGCATAATGTAATTCAACAGAACAGCACTCTAATGATAAACAACTTATCGGAAATTCTTTCTTTCATCTATTCAATGTTTCATTATAAAACTATGATATTTGACCAATATTAAAAAATTGTAAACTCCATTACATTATCATTTTCATTAAGTATTAGCTTAGCAAAAAGTGATCTTTGTGATGCTGTTAATTAACCGGGGGGGAGGGAGGGGGAAGATGGTACCTTCTGGCTTTCACTTGTTATAGATTTAATTCAATAATTTGATTTCTCACTATTTGAAAAACACATTTTCTTTCTCAGCAGTGGATAGCACTGACCAAAAAGCAGCTTTCATGGTATTTGAATTCCCTTTAAACAAAAGCATTATGGAATTTTCAGCGGTGATAACCTGGTTCTTACTCAAACTCCTACTGCAAGTAAATGTTAGAGAGAATCTAAGGTAAAGGTCCTATTCAAGGCAAAAAGTTTCCAATCCTAATTATTTCATTCCAAAGACCTGTGTTATACCTCTGGTTCCATCACTGAGGTGTAAATGATCACTGACAACTAGTGATGGTAACACAACCCTTGCTAACATCATTATTAAATTTTATATACTATTTTATACCCAAATATATGCATATAAAACATTCACACAGATAAATTAGTGTTAAGAATTAAAAGCTTACATCCACAAATGTCCTTTCTTCTGAAATCTGTGTAATTGTTTTCAAGGCTAGAAAGTTAAACATCCTGGCTATACATTATGTTGGGGTGCCTGGGTGGCTCAGTGGGTTAGGCCTCTGCCTTCAGCTCGGGTCTTGATCTCAGGGTCCTGGGATCGAGCCCTGAGTCGGGCTCTCTGCTCAGTGGGGAGCCTGCTTCCCCCTCTCTCTCTGCCTACTTGTGATCTCTCTCTGTCAAATAAATACTTAAAATCTTAAAAAAAAAAAAAAGAAAGAATACATTATGTCTCAATATAGGGTTGTGGAAAACTTCAGAACTAAACTTTAAAAAAAAAAATCCCACAAACTTAGAGTGCTTTGTTATTGCTGCATCTAATTAGATTTAAAGGAGACCACTGAATACTAAATTCAGGTATTTACTAAATAGTGTTGATTTCTATTACCCAAGCAGCCCTCAGAAACTGACAGCTGGAATAGGGATAGTTTTCTTAGTTCACTGTTTTTTTTAGGAAGTTGAAACATTTTCAGTTAAAGCCTTCATTTGTCCTGTGGAATCCAACATATGAGGTCCAAACAACACTGTTTCTGAAGTGGTCTCTGATGCAGACTTTGGGACTCCTTTTTCAATTTCACCTTGATTATCCCTTTGGTATAGATAAGAAAATGTCTTCTTCAGACCCTCTGCTAGGAGAACAGCCAGGTCAGTAGCTTCCACCGTTTGAGCTTTATGTCCTGTTCTGACCTTTTAACTGACCTAAGTTCTACAAGGTTCCTATCTTTAAGGATTTCTAGCATATTCCGGTTTCTGCTCTTAACCAGAGTCTTTCCAGCACAGGTTCTTTTCACACCTCTTCCCTCTTTCATTGGGTCAACAGCAGATACTCTTTGGTGCAGCCTTGATGCAGGGAGGGGAAGGGACGGTGGGGACGGGGAAAGTGATGGGACCCAGGGTGGTGCTGCAGTTAACAGATGTGACAGACTCTAAATCAATTGCGATGAGATTTTGCTGTTCCTGCAGGGTCCCAGTTTTGGCAATTTGAATTGTTCTGAGAGCGACAAGTTCATTCTCAAGGGCACAGATCTTCTGCAATGCTTCCTCATTTGCTAGGGCTATCTTCAGATGAGGCTCTTCTAGAGACAGGTTTGGTAAGGAAAATCACCTGCTTGGCGGCTTCTCAAAGAAAGGAAGGTCATCCTGAAGGGGTTGCCTTGATCTGACCCTGTCGACCATCTTGTTAAACCCTTTCCTTCTTCTTTGGCTACCTGCCCAACATCAGCAAAAGGTACCACTACATCCTTTCCTGGATGACTGGGACTCCATTCTTTGTAGGGCTCGTAAGCTGAAACTGAACTCTTGGACACCGGATCTGAGATAAATTAGTACAGTTTTACTTAGGATACGTCGAGATGAACCATATGGCCTCCCAAACCAAAGCACCAGCACCGATTGCATGCTTACTCTAACCTATTGAAAAACCATCCTAATTAGGTGCTTAATTCAGCCAAGCATTTAAATGAAAAGTCTCTCCAAATTTGCATTTCAAGTACTTCAGGCATACATAGCAACAATGGTCCAATAAGCACACTCACCTCATGGCAGTTGGGCACCTTCTTCCAGGAAGAGAGAGACTCTCTTTCCAGGCCCAGCACCACCCCAAGCTGGGGCTTGATCTCAGGACCCTGAGATTGTGACCTGAGTCAAAATCAAGAGTCAGGTGCTTAACTGACTGAACCACCCACAGGTGCCCCAGGAATAGTGTAATTTAAATGAGAACATTAACACAGTTCAGCATTCAATTAAGCACTATTTGCTTCATCATGCAAACATATTTCTCCTTCCAGTTTGAATTAATAATCATCTTGATTAATTTCCAAAGGCAACTTTCCCTTCTTTCCTCCTTTATCTCTATGAAGGTGTTAAAATTCTGTCAGTTTAATATGAAACTGTATAAAAGATGCCAAAGGTAGATTGGGTGGTAATTTTTTTCTGTTGTTCCTATTTAAATTATTATATTTAAATAAATATGCCCCATTCATAATATGATTTGTGACAATGTAGCCACTCTACCTTAATAATCAAATAAGCTTTAAAAAAAATCAAATAAGCTTTAAAATCACTTAATAATGACCAGATACTTAAGTTTAAAATCAACCAGAATGGGGCATCTGGGTGCGTCTGCCTGCAGCTCAGTTCATAATCTCAGGGTCCCAGTATCAATGCCCACCTGCTCAGCAGGGAGTCTGCTTCTTCCTATCCCTCTGCCCCTCCCCCATCATCCCCCACCAATACTTTCTCTCTCTCAGTAAATAAATAAAATCTTTTAAAAAATCAATCAAAATAATCGGGTCAAATGAATATTATTTTAGAAATCAGAGCAAAAGTGAGTTTCTATAGTTTCTGCAACTAAGAAATACAATATACACAACGAAATGTGCCCTGAAAAATTTCCAACATTTTGTATTTAACTCCCATGTTCCTCTGTTTCAAAGGCTCTGCACAATCATTCTGGCTTTTGTCATTTAGTTTTAAATGAGTGGAATCTCACAGCTTGGTTCATCACAATGCCCAATTAACAAGCCTGAAGAAATGTGAGTCCATGAAAACATGAATAGGCATTCTTAAAAGAGAATAATGTGGGTTGCTTTCCAAAGCCTCTCATCAAAATACTTGTTTCAAACCAGTATGTTTTGGGTAGTAGAGAGATGTTTCTCTTTTATCCTCAATTCTTTCTTTTTCTTAGGAATGACTTTCACTGTGTTGTCTTAGAGAGGGAGCATTCTATCCCTGTGTTTTAAAATGAAAGAAACGTCAGTCCATATGAGTGTTATGCTCGAGTTTTCGCGTCTGAGAGACCACCAAGGAGCCAACACTGATGTAATCACACGAGGGTTTATTTGACAAGCTTAAGCTTGGGTCCAAGTATACCCGACACAGCGGAGTAGGAACTTGGACCCCGAACCAGATTACAGTCAGAGTTTTTAAAGGCAGAGTAGGGGTGGACTCAGCACTGGGTGAGGATAAAGGGGATTATGTATGATGTAAGTCTCTGAGGAATTTTGGAAGCAAGGTCTCCAGGACCTTGAGGAGCTAGCTATTGTCTTGGGAAAAGGTTATTCATAACCAGTAATAAAACCTTCTCGTGAGACCCTTTAGATGTATATCAGTGGGCCATATGCTTGGGAATGATTCTTGACACTATCTTGGAGGTTTAGAGATAGTTTCCTAAAGGAATTGTTAAAGTATACTTATAGGATCCTGGTGGGACCTGTCGGGGTAGGGGGTCAGTCAGACTAGGATTGTCCTTAGCAAAACCTCAAGGTGAGGGCAGTTAAATCCCCAGGGGAAAGCCACTCTGTCTGTTTCAAGGGCTTGTAAATAGGTGAGGAATTTTAATGATTTTCTTCTGCCTCTGTTTCCCACTTCATTCCTCCCTGAACAATTTTGACCCTTAAATCTTTAAGGTTGTTGAAGGTGGAAGGTCTCATCTTCTGTAACTTCTTCCTGCTATATAGGGGCATAGAGTTTTCCCTACCTACTCAGGTCAACATTGATCAGTTGAGGAATGTGTAGGGGAGTTTTGAAAGACAGAGACAGCTGAGTCCAGGGGAGACTGCTCAGGTGATCTTCCCAAGTGGAAAGGATCATCTGTGGAAGTTATGACAGCAGAGGAGTTGAAGTCAGGTGAGGAGACATGGGAGAAAACAGCAAAACATGATTAGTGTTACAAAAAGAAAATGAAGCTCAAATAAGTTTTTTGCTATTTGACAAAAAACCCTTTTTCCCGTCCAGGGGTTTAAATCAATCATTAAAGGAGAAAGGGACTGTTTAAAGTGCTAACCTAAGTAGATCAGAACCCAAGAACTATTTTGTGATAATCTGGAACATCAAGATGGCTGCACTTATGTCAGGGCTAGACTCGATGTGGGTACAGCCTTAACACCCATAAAAGTGTATTATTAAAACATAATTTTTCTCTCTAAAATAACCCTCATTTCCAGAGATAGCCAAATCAGGACTAATTCATTTGAAAAACAAGTCCAGTTTTAACAAACTTGGCCCAATTATTTACATAAGCTCAGCAAGAACAGTGAATAATCATATAGATCTTTTAGAATCTGCTTTGCAGGAACTTTTTATAAGGAATCTCTAGGTTGAACTTTTAGTAGCCTCTCCAGGCCAGAAGCCAAGCCATGTACTTGCCATCAGACAAGCCTGTAATACCTGTCAGATTTGGGTGAATTCCTGAGGTTCCCAAAGTATCCTGCCAGGAAGTGACATTCTTTACTCACCTGGTGAGGCTGCTGGGAACTCTGTAAGCAAGGTATCAGGCCAACAGTTCCAAAGGGCTTTATGGCTCCAGGTTTTATAAAGTCAACCTTAGTTCCTTAAAGCTGTCTGGTCATATCTGAGTTTATGCATATCTTTCTCAAATATGACATTCCAGTCAAAGCCTTGGTAAAATAACCAGTGTTTCCAATGGTGTCCAGTTATAAGGAGAACAGATTCTTATTGAACTTATGCAAATGACTGATTGCCATGGAATAAAGAATACTTACTGAGACCTTTTGGTTTCAGAGGGTTCAGATAGAGAGAAACATTGAATGCCTTGATTTATTTACAAATGAGTACTTTTACAACTCTGTAAGTTACAGATAACTTAAGAAAAAGTTTCCCTAGTCTGGAAGAGCATATATTACAGAACCAGTCATGTTTAAAATAAGACAAAACATTAAGAGACACAACACTATAATCTTTTAGTTCATTTAGTCCCAGGTTACTAAATCTGGTGAATGTAGCTTTAGTTAGTTCTGGAAATTCTTACCCATTTTAGTTTAATATATTGAATACCTGTATTCGTCCTGAAAGCACTTTATATGAATCTCCTTAAAGATAAAACTCATTTTACAAGAGAATCAAGATTTTGCTCTCAAGATTTAAATCTTGGGGAAGTTTGTTAAAACCTTTTAAAGCACCTGCCTAGATAAGATTAGGGATGTTAAAGATCTGATAAAACAAAACATAGAAACTGTTTTTTCTGTGCAGGCAAAGAGAAAACCATTTACAGATCAATTAACCTAAGAAAACTTTGCCCTTTTAAACAGAGAGAGAACCAGCTTTTCTATACCAGTCTTTCCTTTTTATTCTTAAGCATGCAGTCTTAAGATAGTGAGTTTTTTGGGTTTCCCTCCCATCGTGAATGATGTAGCAGAAAAAGGGAGGGGGATATTTCAGATGCTGTCCTGCTCGCGTCCCTCAAGGGAACTTAGGAGCATCTTAGCTAAGGTCTGTCCCTATAAGCCCCGGATCAGGCTCTTCCATGGAGTAAATGACCATTATGCCATATGATGCCCCGCAAGACTCAGGGTGCAGCCCACTCAGACTCCTAGCCGAAGCGGTGGAGTCATACAGACAGATTCACACACACAGTTGGAACTCTTCAGATTCATACAGGTTAGACACCTCCCTCTGGGTATCCCTGGCTGATGGGAGGTGATCAGTCTCCCCTTCCATTCTATACGAATGGGTCTGGCTCAGACAGTGGTCCCAGGGCTGTTTTTCTTTCTTTCTTATTCAAACAGGATCAGGCATCTGGTCTTTTTCTCTCTTTCTTAGTCCATCCTGACCATACCTAAATTCCACTCCAAAGATTTCCCTTCACAAACCTTCTACAACTTCTCTTTGCATTCAGGTTTTGTCCCAAGTCATTTCCTTCCAAACAACCATCTCATTTAGAACAAAATTACCTTCTTTTACTTTCAACAAAATGTACTCCCATTCCTTAAATCTTTCTTACATATCTTCTACTTTCCTACACACAGAATTGCTTTCTCCATTTCCATCAGTCTTACAATTAGCAGAATTTTGTACTCTTAGAAACACCTTTAGTTATTTACCAATTATCAGCTATTAACCAATTGTGAATGGTTATAACAGAATTCTTTAGATGCCAATTTATGAATAAGTTAAGGAAAAACCATGCTTACCAACAGATTTAAATATTCTTATTTTCTTTGCTGTAAGAAGTCAAAAGCACAAACCTATGTTCAATACTCAATGCTTTAGCACTTTCTCCTATCTAGAAAAGACCTAGATGTCTAACAAATTTAATTCCATTTGTCATCCAAGCAAAACTTTAAAGTTTCAGATTACCAAAGACTTTGAAAGCTATCTCAGCAACTACCCATTAAAACTTTGAGACAGATAATTAACCATCAGTTTAGTCATCTCTTTGCTAACAAATTTTAATAAATAACACGAGCTTATTTGACCTTCTGTAAACTTTGATTGATGTTTCACGTTTACTGCTAGTAGCTTAAAAGACATGCATATCTTAATTAAACCAACAAACTTAACTTAGTTTAAATACTGATTTACATTCCACCTGGGCCCACTCCACTTTGACTGTTTACCTAAGACACGGGAGGGAGGATCTGGATCCGGGAGTGTTAGGCCCAGGTGCTCTTCTTGCTCCTTGACAGTGAAGAGAGAAGGAGCCGTGATGCAGAAAGCACCGAGGATGGTCTAGAGGCCAGTTATGCAGGCCACAGGCATGTTGACGTAGAAACAGAAGGGGGAGACAGAAGAACAAAGTGCTGCCAGAAGGCAGAGAAAGGATTCCCGGTTTTAGAGCTCATCAACTCCAACAGAGGAGCAGATGCCTTGCTTTCCCATCAGCAAGGGGGAAGGGGTTAGGCAGTCCATGTCGGGCCAGAGAAAACAGGGAATCTTCCCGAAACAAAGGTAGTTTTGGCAGCTGCTTGGGAATATTCCTTAAAGTCTCTGTCTCGAGTTAGACTAACCCCATTTGGCTCCAGTTATAGTCATTAACACGAGAAATGAGTAAGGGAGAAGCCCCACATCTATTAGGAGGAATGGAGAGATAAAAGTCAGAGTCCCCTTACTCTCTGCCTGCCCCATTTCTTCAAACACAACAAACAATACACCAGACAACAAAAAGACAAGACAAAGACAACCGCAGATACAGCGGCCCTCCTGGGGCCATCCAACATCAAAGGATGGCCATTCAGACATGAGAAAGTCCGAAACGTTCCCTTTCGTATGTCTGTGCTCAGGTTATGAGCTCTTTCCCTAATGTCTGAGAAGTGATCAATCATTGGAGACAGAGGAGTTGTCTGCGTCTGTCCCATCATGTCCTCAGTCCACAACAAGACAAATACACTTACGACAATTAACAAGAACACACTCACAAAGACCAGCAGCCAGCTCTCTTCACAGCTGAGGACCTCGTCCTCCTGGCCGACCGCAACAGCAGCCGAGCTTCCAGACATGGGCCCAACCGCAACAGCAGCCAAGCCTCCAGACAGGAGCAGAGGGACATCTCCCAAGACCCCCTGGTCCATGGCCCACCATGCGTCTGCTTGAGCCAGTGTTGACTCCAGATACGGGCCCGACCACAACAGCAGCCGAGCCTAAAGACTGGAATTCCTACAGGCTAAAAAAAAAAAAAAAAAAAAAAAAAAAATGCAGAGTGGAGCTCCCAAAGTATGCACGCAAATAGATAAAAAATGAGTGCACTCACCAGCCGGCACGAAACCCTTCGGGTTGGGGTCCTGGGAGTCTCCCAGATCTCGGTGGAACCTCCAAATGTCATGAGTAGGACAAAATTTATTAACTATTATAAAACACCATGGCCCCAGATAGGATTAAAGGCATGATTAAGTTCTGAAAATAAAATTTTGGGATTTTTTTTTCCTTAAGATTGAAAATCCCTCATATCTTTTCAGTTTAATTTTTACTCATCACCATGAAGTAGGCAAATAGATTGTAAAACATGAAATGAGACCTCAGCTTAGTCACTGACTAGCTATGTGAATGGAGTCCAGTCACTTAGAATCCCAAGGTCTTAATTTATATTGGGAAAGTAAAAGGGTTTGGGCTTAATAGTTATCAAGGATACTTGATCCTTTATTTTTTTATACTTATTTCTATATTTTTATATTTCTACAGAATATATTTCAATATATGTATTTTTATATTTCTCTTTAATTTTCCTATATTGTTTTTCTCAGCATAACCAATTTCCAATAACATATTCTTATTAGTTCTTTTTGCCTCATTACAACCTACTGACACAAAATTACTTGACTCTGTGTTCTGTGTAGGCTCTATTATCAGTTTGAAAGCTATGTATATTTATATTTAATTATGAATTTTGTATTTAATTATGGTCCTTGCTTCTTAATTTTTAAATCATTTCTTATTTAAATTTTGATTATATAAAATATTTACCTTTGTCTTTTACTAGGTTGAAATAAAGTGTCATTAACTGATAGAATTTGGGTGGTGGGTTACTTCCATTTTTTATCCTGCATGAGATTCCTTAATTTCTCTCATACACTTCTTTCTTTCCTTTTAGTACAGTATCTACAAAAAATCCTTCTACTTCCAGCTGAATTTCTTTTTGCTGAGAGACTGAACCCTCCCATTACAGCTATGTCTTGCCCCTCACATGTTCAAGTCCATTTCTTTAAAAACATGAAGTACACCAATTCATTGTATTACAACGTTGTTCTCAACGTTCTGCACTCTTGGTCATGTGCTCTATCCCTGGGGAGATTTCTGTGTCAAATCACCAGCCGCTTCTCCCTGCACTTGTTTTTTTTATTTCTGTACGTCCATTTATTCATTGAACGTATTTGTTGCCAAACGTGCTTTTAGGAATTAGGAATACAGCAGTGAATAAAGTAGATGGAAATGTCTTTCTTTAAGTAGGTTACCTACAGATCGTGTATATTCAGGTATAAATGCATAGAAACCAAAAGTATAACTAATAGACCTGATAATAACATTTCTCCCATTAAAAAAAAAATAGTGGTCAAGTGGTTTTTGATTTGTTTATTTTACTTAAATTCTCCTATATGCATTATATTTTCTGTCCCATGCCCCGCATGGGGCTCCCTACTCAGCAGGTACCCTGCTTCTTCCACTCCCTCTATTGTTTTCCATGCTTGTGCTCTCTGGCTCACTCTCTCTGCCAAATAAATAAATCTTAAAAATATATATATTTTATGTCTTATGTAATTGGAAAGAACAGAAAACAGATTAAATAAAGTTTAGCAAAAACATGCTTTAGGACAATAAAAGTAACACTTTTATTATGACACACTATTACTCTAATGCATAGCTCTCATTCAGACATAGATACAATAAAATTTTTAATTTCACACATTGTGTTTTTATAAAATAAATCACTGTATTCTTTATATTTCCATTCTAGCTATTGTAATGCTAAATTTGTAATAGTGATCTTTTGTTTTGGTAATCTCAAATACTTCTTAGAAGTAAAATTTTATTTTCCTCTTAAAGAAATATTAATTGTCTTTCAAGATTCTTCTAGTAATGCTGTTAAATTCATTTCACAGTTAAGAGACACAAAAAACAGATATTTAAGAAATTTACCCAGACACTCATAGAAGAGAATATGATACATACAACTGGGGAAATACAAATAGAACAGCTATAACTGTATTATGGAGTCTGAGTAAATATCAGAATTTATTCAGAATCACTAAGTAGTAAAAGTACCTGTGGTAAGTGACTTTGCTCTGCTCCACTCTTGGAGACAATGCTGTCTAAAAACAGTACTCAAGTCTATGCTCATTCATCTTTACATAGAGACAAAAGACTGCCTCTATCTTTACTGTATATACTTCACAAAGATGCTAGAATAATTTCCCTAAATAGCCTTTCCTTATATCACCATCATGTTGACAAACATTTTTCTTTCCATGATCTTCACAGCCCCCTCTCATTCTAACTCCCATTCTTACTTCTTATCCACTCCTATGAAAACTGCCCCTTTAATCAGATGCTGATGTCTATTCACACTCCCTTGGACCCGACTTTAGTGCTTCAATACTCCCCCTAATCACCACAGGGATCCCACCATTTCCTTCTTACTTCCTACACATTCTTCAAATTCTTGCTCAAGTCCTGCTTCTCTAGTGACATGTTCTTCCTGCTGAGCAAGGAGCCTGATATGGGCCTCGATTCTAGGACCCTAGGATCATGACCTGAGCAGAAGGCAGATGCTTAACGACTGAGCCACCCAGGCACCCCTAAAATGGGAAAATATCTTAAAAAACTTATTTATTGTGTTTTTTCCCCCCTGCTGCTTGGCACTTCATGATTTCACATTAGTAGTAGATAAATAAAGTGTATTTGAACTAAGCTATAGATTTTGCAATTCTAACCATCAGGTTAAATCTGAGCTTGAGTGAAGTACTAGAGACAGCAAAAGAAGAAGCATACATCCCATCTTTCAGGATATATGTAGTCAGACAGCTGCCTTTTTTGGACCTAAAGTAAATGGATTTTAGCAAAGTCATTGGTCAATAAGAAGGATCGGTCTGACCCTACATTCAGTTTTCATTAAGGAGATTGTGCTCATCATTTCCTAAGAGTTATGATGATCATTCCACAAAAGCAAATCAATAAAAGTCAATAGATAAAATAATCTTTATTATAATAAGTAAAACTACAAACTAAATGGTTTCATGCTTTAGCATTTGCTATTCTGATGCTCACTTGTACTGTCCTTGGAAATATTTTTTTGCTGACATCAAAATGGTACTTATTTTTAATCTATCACAAAGAAAGCATAAATTATAAGCTGCTATAATCTATTAAGAATTAGCTCTTTAGGTAATGAAACTCTCAACATTAGGTCTGACCCTGTCTGTCATAAAGATTCATCATGGAATTTATCATTTTTATTTTCCTTGGATAAATATCAGATAATTATAAAATATATTTTCTGTCATCACAAAAGCCAGGAATTTTTTTTTTTTTTATTGCTTTGAATTGTTATTTGAGATGTCATTTTGGGACATCATCTCATCACATTGCCTGATGTTACTGAATAAGTTAACAGTGTGATATCTGTTTCTAACAAAACTCTGGCTCCCTGCTGAATGATGTATCTCAGTGTTCATTTTAGAAAGCTAACATGAGGTCTTTTGCTTTATCTGGGAACTGTTTACTTCATATTTATGTAATTTATTCTAAAACTGTGCTTTCTTTTCTTGTCATTTGCTAGTTTTAAATTCTTTTTTTTTAAAAGATTTATTTGTTTATTTGAGAGAGAGTGTGCAAGTGCCTGCACAAGCTGGGGGAAGTGCAGAGGGAGAGAGAGAATCCCAAGTAGACTCCCCACTGAGCACAGAGCCAGATATGGTGCTCATTTGCACAATCCCAACATCACAACTTGACCCAAAGCCAAGAGTCAGTCTTGGGACTGACCAAGGGACTAAACCACTCAGGTGCCTCTTGCTTTGTTTTAAATTCTTGATATGTGGATTAATTTTTTTTTTTTTTTGCTACTCAAAATTTAAAAATAGAGGAAGTACTAAAATTTCCAAAGGCAATTAAAATAAATGATTAAATAAATGAATGGAGATATATATTTCACATTTGATATCATAAACTAATTTTATCATTCAATTTTTATTAAGAAAATCACTATTAATTCATGGATTCTGGATTCAGAAGACTCTCTTCCTCAAGACTCAGTTTATGCTTTCATAATTAGACGATTATTCAGTTTTCCTTATACTGATAATGAGTAGGATTAATTTTTAAGACTTTTAATTTATTTATTTGACAAAGAGAGAGAGAATATAAGCAGGGAGAGAAGCAGAGTGAGAGGGAGAAACAGGATCTCCACTGAGCAAGGATCCTGATATGGGCTAGATCTCAGTACCCAGGGATCATGACCTGAGCCAAAGACAGACACTTAACTTACTGAGTCACCCAGGTGCCCCATTTTTTTTAAATTTTAAAAACAGAAGGATAGACATGTTTCTAATACATTTCCCTATATCAGAAACAAAGTAAGCAACCAATGGCTCAAAGTACTTCAATTACTTCTCAATGGCTGATGCAGGAAGAAGTGGAGGCAGCTTTGACCTATAAATGTTTTATTCCAAAGCCAGTACTTCTTCACTGACACCAGGTCCAGAGCCAGTATCATTTCCAATTTCAATGCTTCAGAGCAGTTCATTCTTTGTCTTTTCCTAGCTATGTTTCTGCCTATACATAATTATAGAAAATATCTGGAATGAGTTTTATTTCATGTTAATGATGGTTTGGACCTATTAAAGATCAAAATTCAAAAGAATAGATTTTAAATATCTTATTGGCTTAATTCAATAACTCATGATACGGGGAGCATCCAAGCTAACAGATAAAAAGGAGCTCTAAAGAGCTGTATAAGATGATAGATTTTATAGACCAAAGTGAGCAGAGAGAAGGAAGTTATGCTGGGCTTTTAATAATTGGTTAGAGCATAGTTATTTTCCTTATATGGAGCCAAAATGATGTCTTGGGTTTGGGTCAGATAGCTTGTCCTGAGCAGACAGGTGCTGATTGGTGAAACTAGGCCTTTTTTTTCTGGGAAAGCCAAGAACAGAAATTCAGTTAAGTTTCAGTTTGCTGATGTGGGGCCTAGCATGAACAACTCCATGTGGGGTCACAACTAGATTCTTTAACAGAACTGAAGTTTGGACTTGTAGCGACTTTAACATTTCTTTCCTCTTAACTCAAATTCTTGGTAATGACCATGTCTAAGTGTTAAGAAAAAAATAATAATAATGTTTATTTTATTTTGTATTTAGTTTTTAAATGTTCAATTTAAGAGTGCCTAGTTGGCTCAGTCAGTTAAATGTCTCTTGATTTTGGCTCAGGTCATGATCTCAGGGTTGTGAGACAGAGCCCTGTATTGGGCTGCACACTGGGCATGGAGCCTGCTTAAGATTATCTTCCTCTCCCTCTGTCCCTCTCTCTTTCCCCCTTTCTAAAAAAAATAATTTAATTTGAATATTTAAATAGCCACTTTTAAAGAGATTTAATTTACATGGCTTGATTAGTATCATTATCATAAATTGAGTAGATTAGTTTGTATTCAGATAAAGATATCTAAACACATTTTTTTGCATTTTCTTGAAGAGATTAATTCTCATATATCATTTCTTTATTTTTTTACATTTTAAAGATGGTGTCACTTATACAATAATTATATTGAACATATTAATCTAAATCCACATAAAATAATTTTTATATCTGGATAATAACATTCAATACCTGGTGGTCTGGTGAATAATCATGATTATAATATTTTAAGAGCATGGATAAATTAATATATCTGACCAAGTTGAATAGGCATTGACTAAGCTCTACTTTCTGGAATGTGAGAGTCTAAAAAAGGTAAAGATGAGCATAACAATAAATAAATGAAAAGCAATATCTTTATCAAAAACAGTAATATAATTTTGGAAGTTCCTTACATGTTACACGATCTTACTTGAGGTATTGAAAATAATAGATGTAAACCATTACATTAATGTAAAACTAAATAATAAGACACTGGAAATTTTCTTAATCTTTAGTGGTTATAGCCTAGGTTCCCAACCTTCTTGACTGAGGTAATGATGTAGGAGGCCCACAGTCATTCAGACCTCAGGAGTACAGGCCCATTATTTGCCATGCCATGAGTTCACACATGTTTAATCTGTTGAACAAATAGAGGTGATCTCCTATATCTAGAAGAACATGTTACTGAAAGTCCTGTATCAAACATATTATATGTATTACAACAGTTGGATAAATCCAAAGCATTTATTGATATCAATATTTATAAATTTCTACATCATTAAAATGGTTGCATGTTCCTTAGTTTGTAATATCTGTGATAGAGTAGAAAAAAAAATTGTATCTCTCTTTAGTCAAAATGAGAATGTAAATGTGGTTTATGTATCAACACCACCAACCCTCTTTGTGTATAAGAAAGAGAGGTCGAAAGTCTTCTTGAGGTAGAGAAGAAAGAGACAAATATATATTCTTAGTACTTGATTTCTAGGGACCTGGTTGCCACTTATAAGACTCTTAGAAATAGGGAGGTACCAGTTCTCCTGATTCCTTTGTATTAATTAAGTTCCCTTACCTGTAGAAGTCTCAGAATATATAATAATATCTTATTCTTAGTTGTTATATTAATACATGGATAGAGAAAACAGATAGAAAGGTTCTATTGACTACTTCTGTTCCTCACAATTCTGAAACTTTTAACAAACTTTTCTATAAAAAATTTATTTTAAAACTCTTTTAACTAATTTGTTATCCAGCAAGAGAACAGAGTTATTTTGATTTTTGCTCAAAATCCTCAGATAACAAGGTGGTTTTAGCAAACTCTAAATTTCTTTTTTTATTTGGTTGTAATTTTTTATTACCTTCTAATATTAGTTTATAGGAGGGACACTTAATAAAAAATTATGTTGTTAAACATAAATCCAACACTCACCTGGAACTTATATAGAATTTCAGGATACTCCCTGACAATTTTTAAGAGCTTTGGAATTGGTCATCATTAGTAGTGATACATTTCATTGGCCAGTCTTAGACTTCTTGATAGTCAATCATAGCATTTGAATCTATTGAAAAAATGAATCTTTGTCTGAAATATGTGCCTCTACATCATATTGGTACATCATCAATAAAAGAGAAACTTATTGTGGTTCATTGTCACAACAACTGAACTTAAAAGTCACTTTGCATATGGTAAAATACATTTTTTGTCTTGTTTCACAAATTTACTTATGTTAGTTAGTGTTACTTATTAGTTTTAGCTAGTTTCCTTGCTTTCTAAGCAAGAAAAAGGAGAAAAAAAACTCATATATTTATATTTGGGGATGGGAAGGAGAGAGAGAGAGAGAAAGAGGGAGACAGAGAATGAATATAGGAGAATATGTCCTAAAAAGGTCAATCTTCAAAAGTAAGGACAAAAAAGAGAAATCTCTATTCTTTAACAACTTCAAAAGCGTGCTATTTTAGAAACAACAAAAACAAGTTTTCACCTTTGTAAATCTCTAATTTCTAAGATAGGCTTACTAGGGGTAAGGGCCAATTATTTGGCAAGTAAAAATAAGTTAGAGGATGAGCTGATTCATGAATTATTCCACTGATTTGACATTATGACCCACTGAGTTTGTTTGGACCTCTTGATAAAAGCACTCTGAAATGTCTGCCACTAAACACTAATGCATTTTGCATTAGGTCTAATCAGCTGGAGATCCAGAATCTTACGTTTTAAGTGCCAAGGGGAGAATTTTGAGTATTGTCTTTAATGACTGCATTTCATTTTGTTATATTAAGCTGTTTCTATGTCAAATACCTCAAGTATCTTATGTTTTTACTAACAACAACCTAAAATATATATTAAATTTGTTCAAATTTTGTATTTAATCATTTTAAATCAATACCTCATTATTAAAGACATTTGTTCCTTATTCTCTTGTCTAAATGTAGAAGTAATTTATTTAAATGGTCAATAAGCATTTGAGTTTCCAGAATCTACATGCATTCCTCTCTTAACTTACAGTCCCAAATAAATTTTTAAGTAAATTTCACTTTAGTATCAGTAAAAATTAAATCAATGAAAGTTAAGGTTTATTAAGAATTTTGCTGGATTTTTTTCTATCATTTATAGAATTATTATTCTTAAACTTACTCTTCCATAATGTTTGTAAGATTCAGTTAACTTCTCATTATGTAATTTTTTTTTCCTTTCTATATTATCTACTTTGGTTGTGATGCCCAAGACCAATAGAGCTAAAAAGGATATTCTTACTTGAACAAGGTGAGTATGTTGTTATATCCTGTTATCAAAAAAAAAAAATTACAAACAGAAACAAAAGCATGGAACAAGTAAGAACAAAAGGGTGTTAATGCAGCCAGACAGTGTGGTTTGTGCATGGTTCTCTCCTCTCCTATTTGTTGACTGAAGAAGAAGAAAAGAAGAAGAAGAAGAAGAAGAAGAAGAAGAAGAAGAAGAAGAAGAAGAAGAAGAAGAAGAAGGAGGAGGAGGAGGAGGAGGAGGAGGAGGAGGAGGAGGTGGTGGAGGAGGAGGAGGAGAAGAAGAAGAAGGAGGTGGCGGTGGCAGGGGAGTAAGGAGAGGAGGGGGAAGAAGAAAGATATTGAGTGTATATCGCTGGCCTTTATTCAGCTTGGAAAACAGCTGTTAGTGATCCTCTAACTAAGACTACATTCATCACAGAATTAGTGGGTAAGGAAGCCGGAGTCTTTTCTTCTCCAGGTATAGTAATCTGAATAGTGAAAATAATAGTTTATCAACTCCATTTTCCATTTGTTATCTTTACTACTTACCACAAGTTTCAAATTTGGCATTATCTATGTTTAACAAATCAACAAAAATAAGAGATGAAATAAATTATGTTATTTGCCTATATCCTCTGAGTAGTAATTTCCAGGGTTGAGTTTACATATTGGCCCACTCTGCTCCCTGCCACTTCACCACCACCATGTCCCAAAGGTTCCCACCCATGTCAGAGGCCCTTCTCCTAACATGGATTTCTACTTGACATACTTCATTCCTGTTCAGAAATGAAGTTTTTATTTGGAGACATATAGTCAATGATTTTTATATATGTATACAAACACATACATGCATACCTGGGTATAGACATAACATATTATATACAATATATACAATATAAAGAATAGTCAAAACATAAAAGAAAAATCATGAAAAAAGGCTGGAATTTTGATGACCCTTGAATATCATATAAAAAATCAATACAATATTTGATTAAGTAACACTTATCAGATAGAGCAACCATATCTATCATGTATATTAGAGAAATTTCTTATGAGATATTTTCTTCTACAGCATGTGAGAACAAAATAAACCAAGAGTCAGTAGTCCCTCTGTAAAAACTGACCCCACGTAAATTAGAGGAGAGAAATGAATACAGACAACTGAAATAAAAAAGTAAATATTTTTAAATCCCTAAGGAAATTTCATGAAAACTTACCTACTTAAAGAGAATATATTTCATCTTTTATAAATCACATCTTTAGAATACAATAAAGGGGCACCTGGGTGGCACAGTCAGTTGGGTATCCGACTCTTCATTTTGGCTCAGGTCATGATCGCCAGGTGGTGAGATCCAGCCCAGAATTGGACTCTGTGCTCGGCAGAGTCTACTTAAGATTCTCTCTTTCCCTCTGCCTTTCCCCACCAAACACACCTACGTTCTCTCTCAAATAAGTAAATAAATCTTTAACAAGTTAGTTAATTACTTAATTAATTAGAATACAATCTAGAGGTGCCTGGGTGGCTCAGTCAAGTTAAGCATCTGACTTTTGGTTTTGGCTCAGGTTGTGATCTCAGAGTCCTGGGATCAAGTCCCAATGTAGGTTTCACCCGCAGCAGACAGTCTGCTTGAGGATTTTTTTCTCTCTTCTTGCCCTCCCCCCCGTTTCTCTCTCTCAAATAAATAAATAAATCTTCAAAAAATAATTAAAAATAAAATGAAATACAACTGATAGTTAAAACGGAAGTTTTAATATAACTTGTTTAAGCTGATGTTGCACAAAATTGATTCCCCCCAAAATTTAACTATTCTAGTTTCATATTCAGTATCAATTCTTGTTCTGCCAAATGCAATGTTCATATATAACTTTATTCAGTCAAAAGATAAAAATCTCAAACTGTAATGGCATCATATTCTAAAAATGTACATGATTCTTATTCCTAATATGACTAATTTTTTATTTTATTTACATTTGTTTTTCTAATTTTGAAAAAAAATTCCACAAGTACTATATATATTTGTATATAAATACATATTCTTATATGTATGAAAAACACAAATAACACTTGCCCATGTAAAATTTAAGTTAAATTGCTAATATATCTCAATTTTACTTTGCCTGATGTTTGTTCATAATTAGATTAAAATTATGTGATTAATTTTTATTATTAGTATTATAATGTGACCTTGAAGAAGCTTTTGAAGTAACATATACAGAATTTCCTTTCTCTTAAGAAAAGATTGTATGAGGTTCAGGAAAGATAAAAGAACTTAAAGGTATTGTGAGATCAGAAGCCCCTTTACAAAGGATCTGAACATATTATTACTCTAAAGCATTTCTAAGTTGAAACAATGAAATAAATAACAGTTCAATCTAACATGAATGTTTTATTCCTCACACTTTGTTTTATTAAATCAAATACAATAAATTGTATCCATTTAAAGCAACCACTTTGATTAATTTTGACATACATATATATCCATAATGTCACTGTCATAATTAAGATCCAGAACATTTTTACAATTCCCAAAAGATTTCTGTGCCTCTTTGTAAGCTAATTTCTACCTCTGACTTCAGACTCAGGTAGACACAAGTGATTTGTTTTCATTTTTAAGTCCTACACTGTGTATTGTTTTGTGTTTGATGAAGTTTACTTAGCAAAATAACTTTGAAATGCATCTATGTTGTGTATTTTAGTCCTTTGTATTGCTGAATAATATTAAATTATATGAAGATGACAAATTGGATCCATTTACATACATGTTGATGGACTTATGGGTAGACTCCAGTTTGAGGTTAATTTTAAATAAAAGTACCATGAACATATGTACACAAATTTTTGTGTGCAGATACATGCTGTTATTTCTCTTGGTTATATGCCTTGGCATGGAAAGACAACATTGTATAGAGAGGAACTTTAAGAAGTAAATAATTTCCCAAATAGTTTTCCAAAGTGGAATATTTTTTATACTAACCAGGAGAATTTTAGTTTACAAATCTTTATCAACACATAATTAGTCATATGAATTTCAGCCATCCTGATGTATGCATATTGACACCTTATTGTAATTTCAATTTGAATTTCCTTGTTGCCTCATGATTTTGATCCTCTTGATATTTGAATGCTTTTTGTTTTTATTTATTTATTTATCCTTTGTCATTTCAAATTTTCTTTTTGTTTTTGTTTTGTTTTAATTCCAGTTAGGTAACATAGAGTAATATTAGTTTCAGGTGTATAATTTAGTGAGTAATCATCACTTAAATTCAACACTTAGTTCTTTTTTAAACCCTATGTTCATCTGTTTTGTTTCTTAAATTCCACATATGAGTGAAATCGTATGGTGTTTGTCCTTTTCTGACTTACTTCACTTAATGTAATATGTTCTAGCTCTACCCATGTCATTGCAAATGGAAGACTTCATCCTTCCATTAATATCCCATTGCATATATACACTCTACTTCTTTATCCATTCATCAGTTGTTGGATATTTGGGCTCTTTCCATAATTTGGCTGTTGAGAAAGTTGCCATAAACATCAGGGTACATGCATTCGTCGGAATCAGTATTTTTGTATCCTTTGGGCAAATATCCAGTAGTGCAATCACTGGTTCATAGGGTAGTTCTATTTTTTTAACTTTTTGAGTAACCTCTATATCATTTTCCAGAGTGGCTGGCACCAGTTTGCATTCTCAAAAAAAATTTGAGAGTTTGCACTTTTCTCCACATCCTTGGCAATATCTGTTATTTCTTGTGTTAATTTTAAACATTCCCATAGGTTTGCAGTGATATCTTATTGTAGTTTGATTTGTATTTCCCAGATGAGGAATGATGTGAGCATCTTTTCATGTGTCTTTTGGCCATTTGGAGGTCTTCTGTGGAAAAATATCAAATCATGTCTTCTGCCCATTTCTTTTTTTTTTATTCTTTTAATTTTTTTTAATTAACATATAATGTATTATTAGCCCCAGGGATACAGGTCTGTGAATCGACAGGTGTACAGACTTCATAGCACATACCTTTTCTGATGTCTTCTGCCCATTTCTTAACTAGACTATTTGTTTTTTGGATGTTGAGTGTGATAGATTCTCTATAGGTTTTGGATTTTAACCCTTTAACAGGTATGTCATTTGCAAATATCTTCTCCCATTCTGCAGTTTTTAATAACTTAGTTTTGTTGATTGTTTCCTTCACTGTGTGGAATCTTTTTATCTTGATGAAATCTCAGTTTATTTTTGTTTTTGTTTTCCTTGCCTCAGGAGACATATCTAGTAAGAAGTTGCTATGGCTGATCTCAAAGAGGATCCTGCCTATAATTTCTTTTAGGATTGTGATGGTCTCTAGTCTTACATTTAGTTCTTTCATCCATTTTGAATTTATTTTTGTATGTGGTGTGAGAAAGTGGTCCAGTTTCATTTTTCTGCATGTTTCTCTCCAGTTTTTCTAACACCGTTTGTTGAAGAGACTGTCTTTTTTCAATTAGATATTCTTTTCTGTTTTGTCAAAGATCAATTGACCATAGAGTTGAAGGCCCATTTTTGAGTTTTCTGTTCTGTTCCTCTGATCAATGTGCCTGTTTCTGTGCCATTATTGTTAGAGTCTGTGATCAAAGGAACGAGACTGACACAAAGCAAAAGTCAAGCAAAGCTTTATTTCACGCCAAGCATAGAAAATCAAACCGACCAGTCAGGGTCCTCTCTTACAAAGAGGTGACAATGACCAGTACATCGACCCCAACTACTCCCTTACCCGACGATTCCCCTTACCCGACTACTCCCCCTACCCAACAACGACGCTCCTGGTGGCACTGCTCCCTGGCGAGGTCACTCCCCTGCAAGGCTCATGATGCTCCAGATGACTACCCCGATGCTCCTGATGCTCCCAATGATGCTGCTCCTGATGACCTGGACGCTATCACTACTACTTCCCTGCCTCACAGACTACCCTTTATAGAGGTAGTTGAGCCCGGCCCATACACAGGTGGCCAATGAAATTGCAACACACAGGGAAAACTGCACAGTCATGCTAGGTTGGCAGTACAGGTGACCAATTGAATTTCAATTACCATAGTAAATATATGCGTGCCTCACTGATTGGATGTCTCCATCCGGCCTGGCCCACCCCTATATCTGGGGTTTGCAAGCAAGTTCCTCTGGGAGGGGCAGGGTCAACCCAAGCCCACAAGGAAATAGCTCTCTTTGGCCAACCATGCCCCTATAGTATCATATTGTCTTGATCATTAGAGATTTGTAATATAACTTGAATTCCAGAGTTGTAATGCCTCCGGTTTTCTTTTCTTTCTTTCTTTCTTTCTTTCTTTCTTTCTTTCTTTCTTTCTTTCTTTCTTTTTTAAGATTGGTTTGTTTTTTTGGAGTGGTTTGTGGTTCTGTATAAGTTTTTGGATTGTTTTTTCTAGCTCTGTGAAAAATGCTGGTGGTATTTTGATCGAGATTGCATTAAATGTGTAGATTGCTTTGGGTAGTATAAAAATTTCAACAATGTTTTTTTCTTCCAACACATGAGCATGGAAAGTTTCTCCATTCTTTGAGCTATTTTCAGTTTCTTTCATAAGTGTTCTGTAGTTTTCAGAATACAGATCTTTTACCTCTTGTTAGGTTTACTCTTAGATATATAATTGTTTTTGTTGCAATTGTACATGGAATCAATTCCTTGATTTCACTTTCTGCTGCTTCATTATTGGTGTGTAGAAATGCAACAGATTTTAGTACATTGATTTTGTATCCTGTGACTTAATTGAATTCATGTACTAGTTCTATCACTTTTTTGGTGGAGTCTTTTGGGTTTTCTCCATAAGAATATTATGATGTCTGAGAATAGTGGAAGTTTGGCTTTGTCCTTGCTGATTTGGATACCTTTCTTTCTTTTGCAGTCTGATTGATGAAGCTAGGATTGTATTCTGGACACTGTGAATATTATGTTGTGGAAACTGGGTTATTTTATATTCCTCTGAAAAAGCTGATATATTTGTTTTAGTGGATAATTAATTTACTTAGATGGAATGTATACTTTGTCTTGCCTGTGGTGAGTGACAACTCAGATCTCAGTGTAGACTGCTTTTTTGCTTTTATGCCTTTATGTGGTTCAGGGGTCATCCAGAAAGTAAGACATTTCTAATACACAGAAATTGAGATCTCCTTTTTATTACTCTCTCCTTTCTAGGATAGCTCCCCTCACATTCCAGCATCACTTGTTACTGCAGTTTCTTTCTGGCACTTCCTGTAACCAAAAGGCAGTGGAGTTTTTTTAGTTGTTTTAGCTGAACTGCCCCATACCAAGATATTCAGACATGAAGGCAAAGCTACAAAAATGTGAAATTCTCTCTAAGCCAGTCTGTTCTGCAAAGTTCTAACAATCCTTCAAATTCTCCCTACTCAGGTAATTTTCTCCCTTCCTTTGTTCCTTCCTTTCTTCCTTCTTTCCTTCCTTCTTCTTTCCTTCCCTTTTTTTTTTTTCCCTTTTCTTTTTGTATTTTATTCCAAAATGTATAGTAGTTATCCATGAGTAGGTGAGCTTGTTTGGAGTTTTTCCTCAAAGGGAATCCGAACCTGCTATAACTATTCTTGTAAGGCAGTTAGGATATTTTAAAAATACATAAAATTACATTGATTGCCTTTAGAATAGCTTGTCTCCCAGGTCCACCAAAAAATAGGTAGAACTAAGGGATTGGCTTCAACACCATGGAATGCTTAAAGGAAGTCAGAACTTCCCATACAAAATGTCAATACAGGGGCACCTGAGTGGCTCAGTCAGTTAAGCTTCTGCCTTCAGCTCAGATCATGTTTTCTGGGTCCCGGGATATAGCTCAGTGTCTGTCTCCCCACTCATCAGGGAACCTGCTTTTCTCTCTCTCTCTCTCTCTCAAATAACTAAGTAAAATCTTAGAAAAGAAAAACTCAATATATTGATAAAATTCAAGATTTCCAAAGAAAACAGGAATAGGATTCATTCCCTCTTCTGTTAATTAACAGTGATGACGTCAATTATCTCCTTAACCACCAACATAATCATGGCTATTTTTTGTGATTTATTTTGCTTTTACATTACTTCCTTGATTTTAGATATGGTTCTTGGGTTGGGGAGAATAAATTCTACCATATTTAATTTGTTTATGATATGGGTTTCTAATTTCTCATTTTCCTCATGTTCTGAAGTTTTAGAGCATCAACTGATACTGAAATAGAATGGTTTAAGGACTTACACTTGGAGTCACACACTTCTTCCATTAAAAATGAAGACCAAAAAAAAAAGAAAACTAGAAAATTGGAAAACATATGTAAAATAACTATTTTAGACATTGCACAACAAGCTCCACAGAACTGCAGGTCCTGAGAAATGCGAAATGTATGATATGCACAATATGACAATCTACAATGGCTATATATTTCTATTTGGAGGCATTTTTCCAGAATACTGGCTCAGGAAGGAGACCCAAATTGAGCCCAACATCTTTGTTATATATAGAATAAAATATGTCAGAGTTCAGGGAGACTGAGACTACAGAAAATAGCAAGGTAGAATTCTGGAAATAAGCAGCCAGGCATAAAAAAGAGCTATGGGAAGTCCATACAGGGCTCTTCCTGGGTCTTCACTGCAAACAAGTAGCAAGATGGTAAACTTAAAGTCAACAGTATTTTAATCGTATTAAACATACATGTTATAAGCATTACAGTTAAAAGAAAAGTTGAACAACTGAAAAACAAAAACAAAAACAAAACATGCCCAGCTGTATGTTATCTACAAAATACAATGACTTGTGCCCTCATCTTTTATACTGAAAGTCATATTCAAATATCACTTCAAATCTTTGGAAATGGTAACTAAAATTTTTTCCTCATAATTATACTACATTTCTCCGACTCTACCATTTAGTTTTGATAGCCAACTGTTTGCTAAGGTGAATTCATTATTATTCTTTATTTAAATCTGTTATTTCATCATAATCGATACAGATATGGGCATAATTTTTCCCTAAAAATGAATTCTTAGTAGATAAATCCTTCAGAAATAATTAATGTTGTGTTTAATAGAAACAGAGCAGATACAAAAAATATATATAAATGGAAAAGACCCACTTTACCTTACTTTACTAAAGTGAGGGATTTTTCTTTTTTTCCTTATCACCATGCTCCACTCCTGTGCTTTAAGAACATAGACTATAGTTGAATTAAATGATCAGTAAGATGATGGCAAGTCTGTGTTCAGACTTCATCAGTGTTTGAAGTAATCTCTGATTCTGATATATCTTGCACTTTGGATTTCATGAATTCAAAATGTCTATATGTGAGATTACTTGTTCTAGGTCAAACAGACATAACTACACCTAGGGACAGGAGGAAAATCAGATATAATGAAAAATATGGCATCATCTTTGTATCAAGGCATTGTAGATTATATAGGAACATATAAACTGATAAGTTTTCAAAACAGACCTTACATAATAAGCCTACTTTAATATTATTATATCATTTAGGTAACAAAAAGATACCTAATGGAAAAAATGTTTCCCTCTTAATTACAATGATTTTTTTTTAAGATTCCTATGCTGAACATAATTATAAATGAGTGATTTTGTAGTTCATTGTCTTTTGTCTATAGTTCATGTAGTTCATGTTTTTATGTTTCAGCATATTATTTATTCATTTATTTATAGTTAAAATAACCTCCAATTCCAGCCAGAGATTCAAGGTTTCGGAAAATTGAATATTTGTATTGCTGGCTATGCATGAACTACAGTGCTGAGGTAGTTAGATTTAAAGGTTTGGTAAATTAATAGGAAAATAAAATTCCAAAACATAGAGCAAAACTGTAGGTTCTAACATGTTCAGTAGTTTCTTTTGCTTGGTTGCCTACTGGAATAGGTTAGCCTGCCAGACTTTACAGATAAAAACCAGGGTAAAAGAAGTCCTTTTTATGTGAGTATTTTAAGAAATTAAATTATCATGTAAGGTTCTCCCTAGGAGAATGTCCTGTTAATTTTGTTAGCATTCTCTCTTTCATGACCTTTGAAAACACTTTGCTTTTCAGACATATCTTTCCTCCAATTGTTCTCTAAAAAGTAAATTGAAAGTTCACCTGATGGTGATCATCTAATAAGGAATGGTTTCTAATGTCAAATTGAAACTGGAGAAGCACATTAAACTGTGTTTTGATTTTAGATATATTTTTTACTTGGAAACTAAAACTTTTCTCAAGGCTTCTTTTTCTTCTTAAAAGTTAAATGAAAAATACTTCCTTCACAGTGTTTTTGAATGGACTAAATAAAGTTCTGTGTACATTGCCTCCTAATACAGGGCCTGATTTATGGTCTTAAGAGAGAAATTAAAAAAAAAAAGGATTGTTTCTTCTTCCTTCTTCCTTTCCTTAAACTGTAGTTATTTATATATATGTTTTGTCTTCCCTATAAACATAATCATGAAGTTATGCAACATGTCTATTTTATTTGTACAATTTCTCAAGGCTAATGAAATGGTACATTTCATCCATAAAGTACTCAATAAATGTTTATTGATGAATATAACATATTATATTCATTATAAGCTTTATTGGTAGCCAAATGGTCATAAATTTATAATTTATGTTGATTACTTGATGAAACCTTGTGAGGAGGGCATCTCTATTCCCATTTCACTAATGAATAACAAAGGCTTTAAAAGGTTAAGTGATGTGTTCAACAAAGTCATACATTTTGTACATAAGTAATTTTTCAAAGTACAGAAAACAGTTTCACATCCTATCATTTACATTACATGCCTTATAAGAAATTAATGTAGAAACAAGTGTGTCATATACTATTTTAAAATATTACATGGATAAAATATGTTTTTATTCATTATAAAGAACTGATGTCTGTATGTTATTTTACACTGAATCATGGAGCAGGAAAAGCCAATGGATAACTTATCCTGTGATGTCACAACGTGGTCAGCTTGATAGGTTTTTACTAAAACCACTTTAGATGAAGTGCTATTAAAGGGGCTGCTATAGAACTGACACTCAGTACCCCGTTGTAGAATGAATGAGTAAAATTGAAATCTCCCCAAATTTCATAACCTGAGGTAAAACTACTAATATCTGCATCATTTTGGTAGTCAAATTCTCAAAGACTTCCCTTACCACCCTGTCCACAAAATACAGTTTTCTTCTGCTTTAAACTTTCATTCATTTTTGACTTGTTGCTTATATCATGCTGCTAAGATTGTAATACTTTGCTCCAGGTAATAGCTATAAAATAATAACATTCAAGAATTTTAGAGGACAGAGAAAACACACATTGAATAAAAAGTTATCAGCATTAAAGTGTCATCGAATATATTGTATTATAATGGCAATATAATGCTGTTATTTGGAAATCCAAAAATAAATGTCAGAGGATACCCTACACACATAAAGGAAAACCTAAGCAAGTTTACTTTACAAGAATAATTGAGTTAGGCATGTTACAAATATATGCCAATTCACTTTATTGATTGACACAAAATAGAATGTTTTGTCTTGTTTCAGTTTTGCTATTTTTTGCAGGTGTTTTAAAACTAGATAACATGTGAAAATGTCTGTAGCGTAGTTTACCTTTGCATACCTGAAAGTTAGTGATTGTTTTCTATTTTGTTCATTGCTCTGTGCTCTATACCTAAAACTTCTGGTTTCAGCTCTAATATATAAAGAACTTGAATGTCATCACATTTTTATGAACCTCAGTACCTGTTACCAGATACAACATGCTTGACTTTCAACTAAAACTTACAAGACATACTAAAAGGCAATAAAAACACAGTCCAAAGAAACAAAACAAGAAAGAAAGAAAGAAAGGGAGAAAAAAAGAATATACTAGAACCAGACTCAGATATAAGACTAATGTTGGGGTTATCAGACAGGAAATTTTAAATATATTTAATATGTTAAGGCTATTGAAAAATGTAAACAAGATGAAATAATTGATAGGTAATGTGAAAAGACAGATATAAATTCTAGTGGTGAATAAAAAGTAAACACTGAAAATAAAAAACATACTAACAGACATAAAGATTTTTTTGGAATGTCAAGGAAAGAATCAGTGACTTTGAATATAGGTCAGTAGAAACTTTGAAATATAAATTCAGAGAGAAAAAGAATAAAAAGTGAAACAAAGCATTCAATAACAGTGGGGCAATTTTAAAAGATGTAATATATGAATAATTGGAATACTAGAAGAAGAAAGGATGAACAAAAAATATACTTGAAGTTATAATATTTAAGAAATTTCCAAAATAAATCACAAATAATAAATCAGAAATCTAGAAAAATCAGAGAACTCCAAACAGGATAAACACCAAAACAAAACAAAACAAAACAAAACAAAATCCTAGGCCAGACATAAGCACATCATATTAAAATATTCAAACGTATGTGAATCAACTACAAAAAAATCTTGAGAGAAGAGAGAAGAAACACCTTACCTAAGGGAGAAAAGAAGATTAAGAATTAGTGCAGACTTTTCATCTGAAACCATACAAACAAAAAGACAGTGAAGTGAAATACTTTAATGTTGACAGAAAAAGACAAAAACACTATTCTAGACTTATAACCAGTAATGTGCCTTCAAAGTGAAAGAGAAAAACAAGACTTTGTCAGAGAAAGAAAACCTTAGGAATTCATTCCCAGCAGTCCTGCCTTGATAGAAATGTTAAAAGAAGTTCTCTACGGAGAAGGAAAATGATATAGGTAATTACCTCAGATCTATATAAAGGAATGAGAAAGAACAAGTGAAGGCAAGATAAAATAGTTTATTTTTCCTCTTATTTGTTACCTAAGAGATAACTTTTTAAAGAAATAGCAAGCAATGTATTGGATGATCATAACATATGGAAAAATGAAATGAGTAATAACAGCAATGCCCCGAGGGACAAGATGGAGGATTTTTTAAAAAATATTTATTTATTTATTTGAGAAAGAGAGAGCATGTGCATGAGCAGAGGGAGAGGCAAAAGAAGTAGGAGAGAGAGAGAGAATCTCAAAGTCCCCATTAAGTGGAAAGCCCAACTCAGGGCTCAATCCCAATACCCTGAGATTACGACCTGAACCAAAATCAAGAGTTGGATGTTTAACCAACTGAATCATACAGTAACCAAGATGGAGGACTTTAATAATTGATAGATATTGATTCAATTATATAAGTAATCTATTTAATATAAATTGTTTAGAAAGTAACTTTATTTGGAAGGTAGGCGGGTCCTAATCCAATATGAATGGCTATTTTATGAAAAGTAGAAAATACCATGTGACAACAGAAGCAGACATGAGAGTGATGAAGCTGCAAACCAAGGAACATCAAGGATTGAAAGCCACCACAGGAAGGAAAAGGTAAGGGAAGATTCCTTCCAGAGTCTGAGGAGGATCACAGCCCTGATAAAATCTTGATTGTATTCTTCTAGGCCCCAGAACTATGCCAGAATAAATTTCTGTCATCTTAAGAGAAAACAAACAAATAAAAGAATGATTTAAATCAATTTAAAAGGCATAATTTATCAGAGTGGATTACAAACCAGAAGACTCATCTCTGTGTTGTCTGTGTTGCCCACATTTAATAAAAAGCTCAGGTACATTTAAAGTTAAGAATTTGAGAAAGATGTGTGACACAAATCAAAAGAAATCTTGAGTAGTTACATTAATAGACAGATAAATCAGACTTCAGAAAAAGATGTGTTCCAAATTATTTGAGAAAAAACTGATAGAAGTGAAGTACTAATAGAGAAATCCATAATTGTAATTGAAGACTTCAATACTTTTCTTTTAGTAATTGATAGGCCAATCAGACAGTTAATCAATAAGGTATGGTTGATATGAACAGTGCTATCAATCAACTTGATTTACTATCTAATAGTACCAGAATACACATTTTTCTCAAGCTCCAATGGTTCAGTCATAATGATAGACCAAGTTCTGCATCATAAAACATCTTTTTTTTGAAAAAATTATTTTTTTTAATTTCTTTTCAGCGTAATGGTATTCATTGTTTTTGCACCACACCCAGTGCTCCATGCAATATGGTGCCCTCCTTAATACCCACCACCTGGCTCCCCCAACCTCCCACCCCCCACCCCTTCAAAACCCTCAGGTTGTTTTTCAGAGTCCATAGTCTCTCATGGTTCACCTCCCCTTCCAATTTCCCTCAACTCCCTTCTCCTCTCCATCTCCCCATGTCCTCCATGTTATTTGTTGTGCTCCACAAATAAGTGAAACCATATGATAATTGACTCTCTCTGCTTGATTTATTTCACTCAGCATAATCTCTTCCAGTCCCGTCCATGTTGCTACAAAAGTTGGGTATTCATCCTTTCTGATGGAGGCATAATACTCCATAGTGTGTATGGACCACATCTTCCTTATCCATTCGTCTGTCAAAGGGCATCTTGGTTCTTTCCACAGTTTGGTGACCGTGGCCATTGCTGCTATAAACATTGGGGTACAGATGGCCCTTCTTTTCACTGCATCTGTATCTTTGGGGTAAATACCCAGTACTGCAATTGCAGGGTAATAGGGAAGCTCTATTTTTAATTTCTTGAGGAATCTCCATACTGTTCTCCAAAGTGGCTGCACCGACTTGCATTCCCACCAACATTGGAAGAGGGTTCCCCTTTCTCCACATCCTCTCCAACACACGTTGTTTCCTGTCTTGCTAATTTTGGCCATTCTGACTGGTGTAAGGTGGTATCTCAAAGGTTTTAATTTGAAACTCCCTAATGGCTAGTGATGATGAACATTTTTTCATGTATCTGATAGCCATTTGTATGTCTTTATTGGAGAAGTGTCTGTTCATATCTTCTGCCCATTTTTTGGTATGATTATCTGTTTTGTGTGTGTTGAGTTTGAGAAGTTCTTTATAGATCCTGGATATCAACCTTTGGTCTGTACTGTCATTTGTAAATATCTTCTCCCATTCCGTGGGTTGCCTCTTCGTTTTGTTGACTGTTTCCTTTGCTGCTGCATCATAAAACATCTTAATGAATTTAGATAAAGTGAAATTATACAAAGTATTTCTCAGTACATAATGGAGTTAAGCTAGAGTTTAATAATAGATGAAATATCCCCAAATATTTGGAAAGCAATCAATACTTTTCTAAATAATAAATTGTTGAACAAGGAAATCTCTATGAAAATTAAACTTATACAGAGGTACTTGGGTGGCTCAGTCAGTTAAGCATCCTACTTTTCATTTTGGCTCAGGTTTTGATCCCAGGGTCATGAGCTCAAGTCCCACATAATCCACTCCCAGAATGGAGCCCAATTTAAGAAAAATTAAATTTACTTAGAATTAAAATTAAAATTAAACAAATCAAATTGTGTGAAATGCAGCAAAAGCAGTGTTGAGATGGAACTTTATTGCATTAAATTCATATATTGGAAAAAAATGAAAATCAATAAATTAATCTCCCATGTTAGAAAGTTACAAAAAAATGGGATGCCTGGGTTGCTCCGCTGGTTAAGCACTGGCTCTTGATTTCAGCTCAAGTCATGGTCTCAGGGTCTTGGGATTGAGCTCCACATGGGACTCTGCACTCAGCGGGGAGTCTGGTTAAGGATTCATTTACCTTCTCCCTCTGGCCTTTACCCCATTCTCTCTCTTTCTTTTGCTCTAAAGTAAAAAAATAAATAAATTTCCAAAAGTTTGTAAAAAAAAGAAAATTAGAAGAACAATTTAAGCTCAGAGGAAGGAGAATAAATAATAAAAATCATGGCAGAAATGAATTAAATCTATTACTGGAAATCAGTAGAGAAAATAAATGAAATCAAAAGCTAGTTTCATAAAATGATCATGAAAATTGATAAAATACTAGACCGGCTAACCAAAACAAGTGAGACTTATGAGAAAGAGAAAGAAAGGAAAGGAATAGGGAGAGGGGAGAAGGGTAAAGGAAGAAGAAGAGAATGAGAAAGAGAAAGAAGAAGGAAGGTGGGGGAGAAAGAAGATACAAATTATCAATATCAGAAATAGTCATGAGTACTAATTCCTTGGACATTAAAAAGACAATAAAGGTATACTATAAACAACTCTAAGCCCATAAATTTAATAATTTAAATGAAATGGACCAATTACATAAAAAAAAATAAAAACTACCAAATCTCACACAGGAGAAATGTATGATCTACACAGGACTCCCCCAAACTTCATATATTGAAATCCTAATTCCCAGTACCTCAAATTGTGACTGTATATGGAGTTAGAGTCTTTAAAGAAGTAATTAAGTTAAAATGAGGTCACTTAAATATTCCAATCCAGTATGGCAGATATTGTTATAAGAAGAGGAAATTAGGACAAAGGCACATATAGGGAAGACTATGTGAAGACACACAGAATAGATGGCCACCTACATGTTAAGGAGCAAAGCCTCAGAGTGACGCCAGCACCTTGATATTGGACTTCTAGCTTCCAGAACCATGAAGAAATACATTTCTATTGTTTAAGCTACTTAGTCTGTGGTACCTTGTTATCATCACCCTGGTAAACTAATACACAATCCAATTAAAATATCAGTAAAAATCTGAATATACCTCTCATCAATGAACATATACAGATGACAAATATGCATATGAAAAAGTGGCCAATGTCAATTATCATTAGGGTATTGTTAATTTAAACAACAATGGAATATGACTATGCAAGTGGTAGAATGACCAACATCCAAATGCCTGATGATGGCAACAACAGCAATTGCTGCCAAGGATGCAGAACAACAGGAACTCTCATTCAGTGTTTGTGGGAATGCAAAATGCCAGGCCACCCTGTGAGCCATTTTGGCATTTTCTTGAAAATAGTCTTACCTTACAACACAGCAGTTGTGCTTCTAAGTATCTACCTAACTGATCTGAAAACTAATCTCCACACAAAAACCAGCAGTTTTATTATTCATAATTGCCTTAAACTGGAAGCAACCAAGATGTTCTTCAATCAGTGAAAAAATAAAGAAATTGTGGTACATCCACACAATGGGCTATTATTCAGCAGTTAAATGAAGTATCAAGCCACAGAAAGATATGAATAAATCTTTAATGCATATTGCTAAGTGAAAGAAACCAGTCTGAATAAGCTACATAATGTGTGACTCCAATTATATAAAATTCGGGAAAAGACAAAGCTATAGAGATTGTATAAAAATCAGCAGTTGCCATGGTTTCAGGTGAGGAGGGAGGATTTAGGGGAAGCATGGAGGAATTTTCAGGTTAATAAAACTATTCTGAATGATACTGTAATCGTGGATACATGGTGCTTGCAATTACAAACCTCAGAGAATTTTATAGCACAAAAAGTTTATCTTATATTTCAAATTGTAAAATAATAATAATAATAATAATGATTTAGGATACAACGGGGCCTGGGGATGGAATGGAGAATGTCATCAAACTGTGTTATGAATGGGTGTAGTGTCTGATTGAAAGTGGGGAGGAAGGAAGCCAACCCAAGTAACTGGAAATGAGTAGAGTCTGTTAAACTAAAACTAAAAGGAACTGTAGGCTCAGTGCGTTAAGGCCTCTGCCTTCTGCTCGGGTCATGATATCAGGGTCCTGGGATCGAGCCCCGCGTCGGGCTCTCTGCTCTGCAGGGAGCCTGCTTCCTCTTCTCTTTCTGCCTACCTCTCTGCCTACTTGTGATCTTGTCTGTCAAATAATAAATAAATAAATAAATAAATAAATAAAATAAAGCAGTATCCGTGAGGATTTAGGTTAACAATTTTGATATCAATATATGTGGAAAATGGAAATGAACAATTCAGCAAATGAATGACAGATGGTGCTATTTATGTTTCTCATAGTTGGAGTGGAAGTTTACAAGCCCACAGGAGAGGAGGCAAAAATAATCTATGTAGTAATGACCTGTAGTTAGATATACTCATATTAACTCACATAGAAGTAGATATACTTACTTATGTAAATATCTACAGATGTATATGCACAGTTTAGTAGTCACACAGAGTTCCTTCTTATTTCAGTTGAGAAGGTGTAGAAGCAACAGCTCTCCAAAAGCAGTGAGTACACTTAGACATGAGACCTTGATTTCTAATACCATTCTCTAGTAAAAGAAGCCAGCCTTCTTGGAAAAAATGCCTGATTCTAGGAGTGAGGCTGGAGATATACAAAATAAGCCTGGAGTGTCTTGTAGTGCCAGAAACTAACAAAATGTTAAAAAAAAAAATACACACTTAATGATAGATGTATGTCAAAGAGACACAGGAGCCAGTAGAAAGACCTCTATGGTGAAATATGTAACAATTGAAGCAGAAGTAAACAATGTAGTATTGGATTATAGCCCAAGTTAAAAAAATAAATATGGATGTTTCCATACAGAAATAAATGAATGTCTGAATAAGGAAAGAAAGAAGGAAGGGAGGATGGGAGGGAGGAAGGAAAGAGAGAGACAAAAAGAAAGAAAGAGAGGAAGGAAGAAAGAGAAAGGGAAGGAAGGGAGGGAGGGAGGAAGGAAAAGTGCAAATGTCTGGTGAGTAAGAATTTCAAATAATTAAAATAGATACTCTACCCTTGAGAAGGGGGAGCATAACTTTTATCCTGTACATGTGGGCTGCACACAGTGAATGTCTTTTGATGAGTGCACCACAGAAAGCAGTGGGAGAAAGTGTACCTTTCTAGCAGAGGAACAAAAAACAGTCCTTCAGCCAAGTGATCAAGGATCATATCAGTAATAACAATTAAGGTTGATGATATGTACCCCTGATATGATATCATGGAAATCATCTTCCTACTGAAACATAACCCTGAACTACCCATGAGAAAAACATCAGAAAATTCTCAACTGAGGGGCATTCTACAAAGTAAACAGTACACTTCAAGACCGTTAATGTCATCAAAAACAAGTCTGAGAAATTGTCACAGTCAACAGGAGCTTAAAGAACATGGTGATTCAGTGTAATGAGGCATCCTGAATGGGATTCTAGAACAGCAAAATGGAATTAGGTAATAACAAAGGAAATCTGAATAAAGTAGGGACTTTAGTTAATAATACACTTATATCAGTTCACTAATTGTAATAATGTATCCTACTGATACAAGATGTCCTAAAAATTTGAGAAGTCATTCTGAATCATTGGTAGATTTTGTGGTGAACATGAAAAGTTAGCTTATATCTAGCTTATTAAAAATCTTAACGGAGAATTGACACATTTCAAGCAAGCAAAGAAGGTACTTCCTCTTTCTCACATTTTTATAAGTCACTATCACAAAGTTTTAAATTATTTAACTGACTCACATGCCTGCTGACAAAGGCTTCTTTTTAATAGTACATCAGTTAAATAAAGACAGATGTTGTCCTGAAGGCATTATTTTCATAATATTATATTATATTGGTGTGATGCTTGTAATATCTAAAGTGCCTTTGCATTCATTCCCTCATTTAATTACAGAAAGAATATTTCAAGAAGTCAGCAGTCTTCAGACCTATTCCCATTTACATGGTGGCCTTTTGCACTATTCCTATTTACAGAAATGTTCTAGTAATATGGATGTTGCGCTGTGATTCTCATTTTCTTCCTCCTTGGATAGACCCTCTATTCCTAGGACCTGGGGGTGTTTAGTGCTAACAGCTCACAGGAAATGCAATCTGCACAATGGAGCTGCCACCTTCACACTGTGCTCCCTCATGGGGAATGTCTACAGATGTTGAGAAATCCGTTTATAATTAAAAATTCCAAGTCCATTTTCCCAATAAGGAACATTCTGAAGTCACACGACAATTTCAATTATTTCTGTAGGATTATCTGGATCCTCTTCGTCACTGCACCTTAGTTCAACATTCTGTTCTTCCAATTCTACTTCCCAATTCTACCCCTGACAGTAGTTATTTTTTTTTTCTCTCCTGACAATAGTTATAAAGAGAACTCTGCAGTAAACCTACCACCCTGCACCCTTGAATCATAGTCTGATATCTGGGAACATCCTCCCAAAGACCAGAGATTCAGGCAGCAGACCTGATTATTGAATTTGTGTAAAATACAAGTGGCCCAAGGAAGAATATATAAATTTATGTGGATAGTGAGAAATAACTTACATGATTGATTAAAAACTTGAATGGAAGCTTCTGGAAAGTTAGGTGTTTAGATTTGTGGAAATAACATGTGAAAGGATCTGTGTGAGTCAGAACAACTTATGAAGATCTTTGTATTGTATTTTAACTCAATGAGTGAACACCTACCATAGAAAGATTAGTCACTAAACAACCACATAGAAACGATGACTTGGCAAGTTATACTTAGCCATGCTGCCATTGGCTACCCCATAGCCCTAGGTATATACGCGGAGTAGATGAAGTATCAAAATAGGGTCTAACCATAGTTCAAAAAGCATAACCTATTTTTCATGCAAGTTAATTTAGCTTTTGCTACTACTGGAATAACAAATCTCCAAGAAACACAAATGAATGGAACCTTTGCTATGGCACCATTATTCAAGGAGAACTTCTAGCTATACTCAGAGAAAATTTGATTACATTGGATATTCCCAATCTTGAAGCAGTGTTGATTTTTCATTATTATAATATGGTTTTGGCCTTTCCTCTGTGAGAGGACTTGGCCCCTACTACTAAGAAATAATTTACTGAAAATTTGGTGATCATGCAAAACCATTCTTTCAGCACTTCCCTTCTCACAGCAAAGGAAATGTAACAGTAGGGATATGACCATGAGATCCATAAATCCTATTATATACTGCATTGGCAGAGATCAACAGGCAAGGGAAAGAGCCAACATATTGTCAGGAGTAATTGACAATGATCATAAGGGGGAAGCAGGGCTACCATTATTCTACTGACCCAAGGTTCTGAATTTAAGAAATCATCCTGTACCTACACTTCTACTTTACTATAAATTAGTGCCATTTATACCTATGTCTTTTCCTAGAGATTCTGTTCTATTCCATTATTTTATTTGTCTTGCCTTTGTGTCAATACCAAATTTCTTTATTTACTATAGATTATGATGAACTTTTTTAGCTAGTAGAATACATCCTCCACTTTGTTCTTCTTAAAAGGGGTATGGATTTTTCTTCATCCCTTTTAATTTCTTAGAAATTTTATAATTTATTTACAATTAATTCTAGTGGAATTTTGGCATGATTGCATTGAGTCTATGATTGTGTTCAAAATAATAGATATCTTTATACTGCTTCATTTATTTATATATTGAATTTATCTCATTTACATTTTTCTAAATAGACATCTTATCCATTTTTTAGATCCATTTCTAAGCCTTTCATATGTTTGCGAATGGTATCTCTCTTCTAAAATTCTATTGTCCAAATATTGCTTGTGTATGGAAATAAACTTGATTTGTATATCAAGCTAAACTTGAGGTAATATCCAAATTGTAAATTCACTTTTTAATTCTAAAAATTCTATAAATTATAGATGTCTTTGGATTTTTTATACAATCAGTTTGTTCCTTTTTCAAGGGAAAATACATTCCATGGTTCTGGAGAGCCCAGTGAGTAGAAACCTCCAACACACCATCAATCAGTCAAGATGTTCCTAAGCTACAGAGACACATCTTGCCCAAAGTCACATCCTTCCCAGGGCATGACTTATCTGGGAATATAAAGACCAGTTTGGCCTCATTATTATATGCATATATCAATCCATGCTCTGTGTTGGTGGCTTGTGCATTTTTCACAGCTCTGATTCTTCCTTCACCAATCCTGCTTTTTCATAGCTGTTGATCCTAATAAATGTCTTGAGGTCCAGATTCTGGTTTGTCTCCTTCTAGAGTACCCACCATGAGTCATTCACTAAAAGAATGAAATAAATCAGACTTTTCTAAGAGCAACTGTTATTGCAACAAAGCAAATGGGTTACTAATTTTTTTTTTTTTTTGGAGTATTCTAGGCAGAGGAGATTCCAAGCAAGCATCAGATATACTGACTTTCTAAAGGTAAACCCACGACTTACACATTTTAGAAATAGCTAAAATGCAAAATTGCTTGTTAACAAAACATAGCATTCACTTCTAACATAGCTCAGAAAAATAAAGTGCTTGGGAAGAAAATTTGAACACATTTGATGCATTCAACACCTTAAATCTATATGTGATACATTTAGCACCAAATACCAACACTAACACTTACTGTAAAAGCATAAATACATTTCTTAAAAATCCTCGCTCTTCATTCTGGTTCATTTACAGAGGAACATAAAAATCTTGGATTATAGAAGTAAAATTCAAATGTTAAACTTAACAAATTTAAATTCTTGGATGATTTCAGTACAATTCATTATATTTTGTGTAGATATGTAAGAAAACATGTTACTTCATGAAAGTGATTTTGTAGTTATTAACTGTTCCTTCATCCTTTTTCACACCAATGTTGCTTACTTGTGAAGCAAAAATTTGATCTTTGACTCTATTACACTTCCTTCTAAATATATATGTCCACCATGTGTACTTATGCTCCTTTAATTGAGCAAACAGTAAAGGTGGCACCAAAGTGTCACATCTGATACAAATGGTACAGTGAAGACATGAAAGACTAGAACATAACATTTTAAAACATTGCAGGTTTCTTTTTATATTTAGTTATGCATTTGTTATAGTTTCTTTTCATATATTCTGATGTATCTTTCATTAATGCATTCCAAGTTTTAAAAATATAGTAAAAATAGTATTTTCATGTATTTTGGGTCAGGGAATGATGTTATTTGAATTATATTTTCCCCTGGTTTCCTTATCATTTTTCTATATTTAAATATATATTTAGTACCAAAGTAAAGTGAGTATTATTTTCATTTTATACAGCCCACATACACAGTGAACATACACATACACAGAACATTTACAGAACTTCGGTTTCTAAGTATAGACCCCAGATTGATTTGTTCACATATGTATAAGGCAACAAGATGTTCAAAATGACAGGTTTTGTAACTTCAAAAAAAATAACAAAACCTCAATATTTATCAATGGTAGAATGTAATTAGATTAAAATATATTTATGGAATGGATTCTATGCAATGATTAAAAAGAACAGAATACAGACACGTATGTTGGGAGGGATATATCATATTGTTGGGGAAGAAGCCAAGTTGTAAGCAAATCTATAGAATGTGTTCCATTCATAGGGAGTTTACAAGACGGGAAAAATTAAGCAAACAAACAAGCAAAAACTACAAAGAGAAGCAAGAGAGTAATTAACAACATATAGAGTAGAAAGTTGACCCCATCCGGGAGAAAAGGAAGGTGATGTGGTTTGAAAGGATCATGCAAGAGACTTAAAAGGTCTTGGTGCTATTTTCTCAAGTGTGGTCATGTTTACTCAGATATTTATCACTTTCAATTGTACATATATGCTATCAATATATAATATCAACAATAAAAATTAAAGAAATGGAATTTTATTGGAAAAATTCTGAAAGCTTATGATTTATTTAATAAATATTTATTGACTATTTCTAGTCAGCAGGCACTGTACTGGGTGTTGGGGACAATACTGAATAAGGGAAGCAGGAACTTGTTTAAAAAAAAAAACAACATCATTTTAATTGAAGCATGAGTCATTTAACAAGTTAATGAAATCACGATTAAGATGTCTGTGCTAGGTGCTAAGTAGAGAGTGAAAAGACAAAAAGAGACAGGCAAGTGAAACAGTGTAAATGGGAAAATTGCTTTAACTAAGGTAGCAGAGGTAGCAGAAGCAGCTTCTCTTACCAGAAATCTTAAGAATGATAGTGAGCCAGCGCTGTGAGAAGATACAGCAAAATTTCCAGGCAAATGGAATATGTGAAGTATTCTCCTTGACCTTTAAAGTAGAGTATCAATAAATATTGTGCAATATTGATAAGTGAGGAAATACCACTGTATATTAAGAATGATGCTGTTACATAACCAGAAAAATAAATGGTGAAAAGGAATTTTAGGGTATGAGACTACAAGTTTGTTTTGGGCATTGGAGACAGGTTCAGGCAGTGAGAATGGACTTTAATTTATTTGAAATATCTATAAATGGTTAGATTTTTGTTTTGGTATGACTCATTAAAAATAATAAACAAAAAGATGAAAAATATCTCACTGTGTTTAGGTGAAAGTGCGGTGAGCCCATTGACATACTTCATGTTATATTTTCAAAATTTCAATTGCTTGACAACAGGAGACTCATCCAAAAAGTTCTCATTTAAAATGGAGAAATGCTTTTGCCTAAAGCATATTTAATTTCCTACACTGATTTCAGCTGGGATTTGTCAAGCTTTTTCACTGACTCCAATATCTCTGGTGTTCAATGATGACCAATGTTTTGATGTTCTTTTAATGTCTGAAAACTATAAATCACAATCAAGCAAACAAATTAAGCAGACTTGAATGAGCCCTAAATTTTGAAAGAATATATTTTTATAAAACATCTGTGAATAGATAACTGGTTGTCCATCAAGTGTAATACGTGGTTAGACAAATAATTGTTTTAAAGATCCAAGTAACCTTAATGGATTTAGTGATTTTACTGAAATTTGAAATGTTATGATTAATTTTTGGTTTATCAAGTTTAGAATATAAGCAATCAGATTTTTTTCCTTTGTAACTTGAGATTTGACAATCAAAGCCTGATTCTAAAAATCACATATTTCTGTCTTTATCTGTTTGTGTGTCATACAAAGAGTTAGATCGATATTCAATGCCTTAAACTAGTTTAGAGAGAATAGTTTCAACTAAGACTCTGTCAGCTGTTAACTCTGTAGTATAAGTGATCTCTTGTACTTGGGAATCTGACTTATGAAGTCATAATTTCTGACTTATGAAGTCATAATTGTCCAGAAAATAAAGTTACTTAACCTTCCATAGATATGACCACCTTAGTTAAAGAAACAATTGACTTTTACATTTTTTTTAATTTTTTTTTTAAAGATTTTGTTTACCTATTTGACAGACAAAGATCACAAGTAGGCAGAGAGGCAGGCAGAGAGAGAGGAGGAAGCAGGCTCCCCGCTGAGCAGAGAGCCTGATGTGGGGCTCGATTCCAGGACCCTGGGATCATGACCCGAGGCGAAGGCAGAGGCTTAACCCCCTGAGCCACCCAGGCACCCCTGACTTTTACATTTTGTAACAATCTTTGATCCTATTTAGTCATGTGCCTTGAAACTTTCTGATATATATTTTTTTGAAACAGAATTTCCAGAAATTCAAATCCTGTCTTCTAATTAATTGTTAAAAAGGAAAAAAAAAAAAGTAACCTAAAAATTTATTGTGACTACTGAAAAGGTTAATTCAACTAGCTATTTAGAAACAATTACTCAAAAACGTCAAGTTGAGAAGCTATGAACTGATATTTGTATTGCAGTGATTATAAATCTATTCTGATAATAGAAAGACTATATATCACCTCAGGAGCAAATCACTTTTTATTTTTCTTTCTTCTTACCACCCATCTTTTTTCTCCTTCTTCCTATAATCCTCCTCCTTTGTTTCATCTCCCTCCTATTCTATCTTCTGTTACATTTTGATTCGGAGAAATAATATTCTATGCTCATTTCCCATTTAGGAATTTCTCCTCCCCATTTGGCAGTAGTGGAGTATCTGACTTATGAATGTGAAAACAATAATATTTAAGAAGATTACAAAAAGTTTTTTTTTTTAACTTATGTTGAAGTATGAAAAGATCATCTTCCAAGAAAACTGCACTTAGATATAAAAACTCAAATCCATATCTATATCTGGTTTATTCTCTTCAGTATGGAGACCTTTGATTTTTCTTCTGAATTTTCTAGAATTTATGCATAGTTCTTTTGTAGGATATCTGATATCTTGGTGAGCCACATTGCTACCAGCTTTTTTGTTTTTGTTTTTGTTTTAAACAGGAAGAATAAACTGTATCATCTTTGAGTGTAACACAGGACTAGAGAGCATATTCAAATCACTTAATATTTGCCCATTCCCCCAGTCATGCCTGCTCCAAAGATTACTTTTCTCCTTCCCTCTCCTGAGGTTTTTGAAGAAACATCTCAGCCAAAAGAGTTGATCATTTTAACTTGGAAATTAGCATAGAATATTACTTCTCTGAATCAAAGTATAAATTTTTTCTATATTCTAATTCCTTGGAACCCCAAGTGTGACTTTTAGACTAAGTTATTGGGATAATTATCAGAATCCTTCATTTCCCCTGGTTATGAAAATTCAGCCTGGGTGTTTTATATGAATGAGAATATGTAATTGAGCTGTTAAATTAATATAAACTCAGGCCATTTAAAAAATTTAATAGAATTATTTGGTGTGTGCACTTAATACTACCACATCCTTCTATCCATTTATATAAATGCAACTACTAATCACTTATATTAGAAATAACTTATATGTCAATATCATCATCTTTAAACTCTTGGGACCCTCATCTTGTATATGAGGTACTTAATTTCATGGTTTAATAATAAAATTGCTGATTTATATTCTCTACTAACTAATCCTTCCAATTTTGTTTAATAATAATTAAATTGTATGGTGTTTTCCAAAAAGACAATTTTAAGCTATTATTGAAAAGAGAAAAGATTTGCTTGTGTAAATGTAAATTGGCTTTGTTGTTTATTAATATAGCTAGCATTTCTCACTAAATTGAAATATACCAACATATAACAAAGTATAAGAGCTTAGGAACTTTTCTGAGTTAGTTTATGCTCTATACTTCTATTATGATTCAAGTGAAGAATTTAACTAAATCAACTTAGAACTTCCATTATTTTCTTTGGCAAAGCAAGCTACCCTATTTGCAGCTGATGATGCATTAATGTAATTTTTTGCATAACTCCAAGCAAACAAAACTGCTTAATGTATAATTCATGCCCTAAATTTGATCTTTTTTGAATTTTAATCCCATAGTAATATTGTGATTTTTACTTAATTCCTTGATTTTTTTTCATTTTTGAGTTTATAGATCCTAGCTCCATAATAATCTCTTAATATGACCAAAATATATGATTTTAAAAACATAATTTGAAATATATGTTGGGTAATATAACAAAGAATAGTGAGTTAATTACTTTTCTAGAATGTAATTCATTAGAAAATTTTAGATACATTGTGCATTTGTTTCTACTTATAACTATAAAAAGTTGTATTGAGTTATGGGGGGACCTAGTAATGTCTACATTTTGGGGAAAATACCATTTTAAATCAACTGTGTATGTGAGTGTGTGTGTGTGTGTTTTCTTATGTCATATGGTTCCAGATGCATGAGTCTGAAGATAATTTTTATTTTATTTCCTTTTTTTTGAACTATCTGATACAATTCACTTGTGATTTAGCTTAATTTTATTTTCTTTTATAACCTATATTTTTCTTTAATTTCTGGTGATCTTAACTACCAACTAGCTCATGATAAAGAGTGAAAAACCAAACAGGACTACTGCATTCTTCGACTTGCATAATAAGACTTACTGCAGTGTCTTTAATCTAAGGGTGATATTACTGGGTTTTCCTTTGGGGAACAATCAAATGTCATTATTTAGATGTCTTTTCTTAGTTATGTAGTTTTTCTTTATAGAGAAATGTATCATTCTTAATAAGGAGTGATGGTTTGAATTTAAGAGTGCTAGGGGCATGGCAGAAGAGTAGGAATGGGAGAACTGCCACAACATTCAATTAATACATTTCTTCTAGTCCGTCTGGTTTCCATATGGGTGCTCCCCTCTCACTGTGCCTGACTTTCTTAAGACTGTATTTCCTTTGGTGGGGAATTCTCTGGAAGTCTATCTGGATCTTTCAAACCTTCCTCCTCTTTTAAATCCTGGAGCCATGTGGAGAGGTGCCTCGTATCAGCAGAATCTGGACCTATCCTAAGTTCTGCAAGATGCCCAGAAGACAGCTAATCTTCCTGTTGTTGTTCTTGTTGTTGTTGTTTATGTTAGCATTCTATTCCAAGTCAGTAATCACTGATAAGTTTCCTTGTCCACTTTGAAGAAAAAAAGCCAGCCTGCCATTTTTCCCCTATTTTTTTTTTTTTTTTTTTGTCCTTGGGAGATGCGTGCTTCCCCCCTTTTCAGATATTTTTACTGTCTTTTTGTTGGGAATTGAGAAGGCATTAAATAAAATACCTGTGATAAATCTGCCATCTTTAACTGAGAGGTTTTATTTTAAACTACTTAAGGAAAAAAATATTTAAGCAAAATAGTTTCAGAAAATAAAATGTGGCAAATATATCCCCTCAGTTGGAAGGCTTTAATGCATTATATCTGAAAAATTAAAAAAATAATAATAATTATATACACTAATTTGACTAAGTTGTGCCTTTTTGGAAAGAAACTATCTTCTTGCTTGTCCTTTTCAAGATACTTTCATTGTTAATTACTAATATGATCCTCAACCTTTGAGGTTCTAAGAACAAAAAAGTAATGTTATTTTTCTCTCTTAATAAGGTATACAGTAAGAAACTATCTTTAAAAGCTTCTTTTGATCTTAAGTTGGGAAAATGCTAAAAATCACCTGATGTTTGTTATGAATTATCTGTTTAGTGTTGAAATTTGATTGAAAATTCAACTACTTTTCAAAGTTGTTTAAGTAAATTTTTAACATTGATTTGCTCATGAAATGTAAAAATATGTATATAGTTTGATGAAAGATTTCCTGCCCTTTGAAGTTTCTTAAGCTCTTTAAGGAAGGAAGGAAGCTTGTAGACAGTTATATCTACTAGATAAAACGGAATTGAACAAAATGACAGATATTGTAGTTATTGTTCCTTTCAAGTTTCACATCTAATTCTCCATTATCTCAACACCCTCAAAAATAGATTTTGAAATTGTATATGTTGGCTGATTATTAAATGTTCTTCTAAATTTACAGAAAATACTACTTGATATCATTTGGTCATTTAAAAAACTTCAATGAGATCTTAGCTGAATTGTTGCCATAATAGATTAAAATGTCCCTGCTTATTTGTTTTGTTTTGTTTTATAAATAATATCCTTTTAAAAAAGGTTTTATTTATTTATTTGACAGAGAGGGAGAGAGCACAAGTAAGCAGAGTGGTAGACAGAGGAAGAAGCAGGCTTGCTGCTAAGCAGAAAGCCTGATGCAGTGCTCAATACCAGGACCCCAGGATCAAGACCTGAGGTAGACACTTAACCGACTGAGCCACCCAAGCACCCCTGCAAATAATATTCTGTCAAATTTGCTGTATCCCACATAGTATTTTAAAAATTGTATTTGGTTGATGTCTATTTTTTACTTTTTAGTAAGAAGTGTATTTAAAAAAAAATGTAGGAGAAAAAATGAGATAACTTAAATCTGCAGAAGAAATATTAAAGTTCTCAAGAAACCAAGCATAATTGTATATGTAGTAACCTCTCTATAGTATCTCTTTTTATAGTGATTTCATTGTTAAATCACTTTTGTAAAATCACCCTATTCTTGGGCTGCCTAGTCCACTCAGTCGTTGAGCTTCTGCCTTTGGCTCATGTCACGATCCCAGGGTCCTGGGATGGAGCCCTACATCAGGCTCCCTGCCCAGCCGGAAACCTGCTTCTCCCTCTCCCACTCCTCCTGCATGTGTTTTCTCTCTCACTGTGCCTCGTTGTGTCAAATAAATAAATAAAATCTTTAAAAAAAACTTATTCTTTGTCCTTTCTTTGCTTAAATTTTCCTTTTAAAAGGTTATCAAGGGAACCTGGGTGGCTCAGTGGGTTAAAGCCTCTGCTTTCGGCTCGGGTCATGATCCCAGGGTCCTGGGATCGAGTCCCACATCGGGCTCTCTGCTCGGCAGGGAGCCTGCTTCCTCCTCTCTCTCTGCCTGCCTCTCTGCCTACTTGTGATCTCTGTCTGTCAAATAAATAAATAAAATCTTTAAAAAAAAAAAAAGGTTATCAAAATAAACCATTGCCTGTAATGGTAGTGTGCTCAGGTGGCTTTAATGAACAATATTGTAACCTTGTCTCCTGTGGTTTTATTGGTCAAATGTGACCCACCCATTAAATCAAGAGTGGTGGGGTTCCTTTTGGTGATATGGAGGAGGTCGCTTCACATGAAAATGAGACTGGAATGGTTTGCTTTAGAGAGCAGGTGGTTCTGCTTTCTGTTATTGACATGGAATTTTAAAACCCAAATGTTACTTGGACATATGTTCACTACCGTGCTTACTGTGGAAAAGTGGGAAAAAAAAAAAAAAAAAAAAGAAGGAACATTCTAGTCCAAGATCACAGAGCTTGTCATTAACATGGTCGGATCATGAATCCAGAAATTCTGATGTATAAGTCCGTTGTTCTTAAGGTTTTTAGTGACTTACAGATAATATTTAAGCTAAACAAAAATAAATGCCATACAGACTCTTCAGGATATAGTTGTAGTGCAAATGACAAGTAATAAAAAGGGCTTTAAGCAGATATACTTATAAAACCATTAAATAGATAGAAGAAACACTTAGCGGTGATACACACCTTTCTTATATTACTAGCCCTTAAGTTATATGTATATCCTTAAAACGCGTTTTAAACATATGGTGTATAGGACTGTGTCAAAGGACAACCAAATGTTTATGTTATTACTATAAAAATCCATTTTTTGTTGATTCTCTCAAAAATTACTAAGGATTTAGAATTATAGAGACTAACATCTATTTATTGATATTTTTTCACGTTTTCTCTCCATACATACAAGTATTTTTCCTAGGATGCACTACCCATTAGTACTCAGAAACTGGGGTCTGAGATCTTGAGTCACTGAGTGCAATATTAGTTAATTTTCTTAGTATTATATATGAAAAGGATTGAAGGGATAGCGAAAAAGTAGACTAAGAAAGAAAAAGAAAGGGTAAAGAACAAATCCTTCCCTGATCATTTTATATAGCACTATTATAAAGTGAGACAATCAGGAGACAATGATCCATAGTTCTCTCTTATTTCTCTATAACTTTTCAGTGGAGTCACAATTTTTTTCTGGACTTTGATTTAAAGGATGACTATATAGCACATGTTTTGGAAAATAGAGATACTCTCTATTTCCAGAGCAAAGGACTGATTTGTTTACTGTTCAGGATAAGAAAGTTAAGGTTTGGGGCATCTGGGTGGCTCAGTAGGTTAATCCTCTGCCTTCGGCTCAGGTCATCATGTCAGGGTCCTGGGATTGAGCCCCTCATCAGGCTCTCTGCTCAGCGGGGACCTGCTTCCCCTCTCTCTCTGCCTGCCTCTCTGTCTACTTGTGATCTCTCTGTCAAATAAATAAATAAAATCTTTAAAAAAAAAAAAAGGAAAAAAAAAGAAGTTAAGGTTTCCTTGTGTTACAAAGGTTGGACAGGTTTTCTTGCATCCTCTTTTGGTACGGGGCATTTTCTAGGTTTGGGCTTCCTTGGTTGAGGCCCAGAGCCACTGGATGTACAGCTTACAACTGATCCAAGCACTGCATGACCCCACTGGAACATGTGAGGCAGGCTGAATTGATGCAAACACAAAGCTTATATTTCCTGCTCTGTCCTAAGCAATAAATTTCTTTTCTCTGAACCAGGAAGCTCTTTTGTTCTCCTGGCATCCATGAAAGTGTGGTAAGCTAAATTGTTCAGTTGAAAGTAGAGCGAAATCACAGTCTCATAGCAGTTCTTTAGATAATATTCTCTTTGAAGATCTTTTCATTTCTATGATGAATTATAAAGTCCAAAATTATTTATTGGATTTGTTTACTTGCATTTTTTTTCTTTTTCTATTTTCCTTTCTTTTCTTTTTTTAAAGTTGTTTGTGTTCTTGTTTTTAGTGGAAATCACAGAAATCATCTCAGTTATTCTTCTCTATTCAGATGACTCAGAAAGACAATGTCTGGATCTGAGTGATATGATAAGATACATAACTATCAAAGATTCTGCAAAGGCATATTGTAAGGTATAAAATGAATATGAAAATATAAGCCTCACAGGATTCATAGAAATACTGAGAGGGTGTGGAATTTTCTCCCAAACGAATAGAGTCTAAATATATCTGATATAGATGTTAAAGGGTAAATTCATACAGCTGACATCTGTTTTAATCTTTTAGCACAAATAATGAGAGAGTATGTGAACATGTATTCTTTAACAATAAATGTGAATTCAATTCACAGCAGATTTATAACATGCCACATAGTCATATATATGGCTACTAACACAAATTTTCACATTTTCTGGGGCTTTCACTATAATCTACATTTGGTTCAACAAGGAAATCAGTAGAGTGCTGATTTAGCCTATTTTACTTTTAATAATTTTCCTCCCCCAAAATATATCTTTATCCTATGAAATGGCCTGAATTAGACAACAGAGAGTGAATTGCCCTTTCCTTTGCAACAACTCCCAAGAGAAATGACAACACTAAGTAAAATCAGATTAATTACTCTATAGGGCCAATGTTGGTCCTCCAGATCATTCCAGTCTACTAATGATCGTTGTCAGAAAAAGTTATACAAGCAGCTATATGCATAATTATCAAAACACATATTTTAGAACTGCTCAAATTCACTGATATATTTGCTATAATTTTTGCAAGATTTGTAGTATTAAAGCAATACAAACATACAAAAAAGAGACATTTATAATGACCTACAAGATGTCAGATCAAATGGGAAATAGTAACTGAAGACTTCGAATAGTAATGCAAAAATTGTTTTATATTTTCACCATGATATTTTCCCCTTCTCTTTTTGTCATTAATGTCTTCTGGGATCTCTTTAATATAATATTATTCATTTAAACTATTCAATGTAACTTGAAATAATATTCCTTAGAATAAGCTTTGACTTATTTTTAAATTGTTTTCCATTAATATTACAAAGTTTGTAACTAGAGTAGACCCAAGAGAAGATCTTGTCCAAATTTCTTATTGTACAGATAATGAGTTAAAGGAATTGAAAGATGAAGGAATATTCCCTAAACCTTTTCTCCACTACTGAGAATACTACAAGTTGTCATTAGCATTCAGTACAATGCTCTTTCTAACATATCATCCTACATTGGAGATACAAACATTGTGAATTCAGGAAAACAATGCCTGGTGTGTCCCCTGAAGTATTGTTTACTCTCAGGAATTTTCATGTATGGTTTACTCTATTTTTTCTCTGACATTTTATAATCCAACCAGAAAAGTATTACAAAAATATATCAATTTTCAAGATTATATTCACTATATTGCATAAAAATTGTGATGATTATTTATTTTACACTAAAAGTATGCCACAATGTAACAGAATTAACAAAGTTACACACACAGACACTCAGAGGCTAGATCACAAAGCCATTAAATAGATTACAAGCCTTTATTAGAATAAATGAAGCATCAGGAGAAATACAAGGAATAAAGATATATAGTCACAGAGTTGTTATAAAGACTCAAATTAAATGAAAATTATCCTGGAACCTAATTAGCTCTTAATAGTATTATAGCATTACTGTAATTGCCCCGGTTATTATTGGGGTAGAAAAATAGAAATTTAAACAAAATGAATTCTTACCTTTGGGAAATTATAAACTTCTGAAGTGCATGTAAACAAAATAAATATTTTATTAGGATGAATTCATATAAATCTTGTGCTATATCTATATACCTGGTGAGTTTTTATTTTAAAAAAAATGATAAAATCCTGGTGAGTTTTTATTTTTAAAAAAATGATAAAATCCAGAAAGAGATGTTTTATAATCTGAATAACCTGGAAAATAGAGCCTGAAGTGAAGCTTAAATACTCATATTTAACTGTGGGCTGCGATCTCATGGCACTGATTTTTGAAATCCAGGTCTTGATTGATAAAAAAATGTCCTATCTTCTGGCAAACAGGGGAATTGCCTGAACTGACTTTTTTCTTTTTCCCTTTCTTTTCTTTCCTTTTTCTTTTCTTTTCTTTTCTTTTCTTTTCTTTTCTTTTCTTTTCTTTCTTTTCTTTTCTTTTTTTTTAAATTCAATTAGCCAACATATAATACATGATTAGTTTCAGATGTAGTGTTCAATAATTCATCAGTTGCATATAGCATCCAGTGCTCATCACATCATGAGTCTTCCTTAATGCCTATCATCCCATTACCCCATCTCCTTCATCTCCCCTTGAGCAACCTTCAGTTTGTGGACTTTCTTTGGAGAGGTAAAGAAGGTCTGTAGTACAGTCAGAACTCTCTACTGAGCAAGTTGCTAAAGCCCAGGGGCCAAGTGAGACCTTGCCAGTTTGGACCAAATGGAAAGCAGATGCCAGAGGCACTAAAATTGGATCTGATACAACATTCTTAATTTGGTATTTGTTTTGTTTTGTTTTTACATTCATCATGGTAGTATTCATGTATACTCCAAATTTACCAGGTAATTTCTATTCAATTTACATTGTTTCTTATGTATAAGGATACTATTTGAATCAATGCATTTTTGTAAAGTAATTTTCTATGTGTAAATACTATATGTCTACCTCTGCCATTCAAGGTGGGTGTCTTTATAGGGATCCCCATTTTGTGTACCAGGACCCAGAATAAAATATGTATCATTTAGTGTGGAACAAAGATAAGCAGAAATTACTCCATTCTCTCATCACACCCTGGAGAGCCACACCAGTGTTTGAATGATCTGTGGCACACACAGTCGGTTTGTATTCCAGTATAGAACCTCTAATCCTGTAGCTATCTAAGAAAGTTAAGGCTTTTAAAACTTTGCACAACTTTGTATATAATTTAGAGACTAAAAAAAGTAATAATAATAAACCAAATACCACTGAAATAATTATGTTAAAAATATGGACCCTAGAATTTAAAACTCAAGTATATAAAAGTTATTTTATACTGTATTGTTACAAAAATATATATGTAAAAAAAGCACAGTTTCTTAGAAAATGTCTATCAATTTCTTGTTATATTTAGGCTATACAAATAAAATACAATGAAGAGACTATATTATGTGGGAAATAAATAATATTACCCTTTAGCTTCAATTATTTGAAGTTTAAAAACCAAAAATTCTGTTTTAATCTAAATTAATCTATTTAGATTTTATATCAAAACATAAAATATTTTATTTTGACATAAATAATCTAAGCAGATCAATGTTTTACTTTATATTACCTAAGTAAGCTTGGCATTGATCTGCTAATAAGAAAGAATTCTAGCTTTGTTAATTAACATTATAGTCAAGTATATAATAGCTTTTTATTGAAATAATTTTGATTTATTTTAAGATAATTGTGTTATAAGATATCTACAGACATGTTTCCAAAATATAGTGAATATATTGGAAGAATATGCATCCACAGATTTAATGTGTTTTTATGTAAAGTTATGGAGGCCACAAAACCTCAGTTTTTAAAATAAGTGAATGACAGAGGAATTATCTTTTTCTGGGATAGGAAATAATATAAATGTAAATGTATACATACATATATATGCATGTACATATTCCCTTATTAAAGCCAAAAATTTCAAAGTAAGAATATTTTAGAATATATTAGTGACTGGATGCCTGGTTGGCTCAGTTGGTTGGATGATTGCCTTTCACTCAGGTCATGATCCTGGAGTCCCAGGATTGAGTCTTGCATTGGGAATCCCTGCTCAGTGGGGAGTCTGTTTCTCCTTCTGACCCTTCCCCCTCTTGTGCTCTCTTTCTCTCTCATTCTCTCTCTCTCTCTCAGATGAATAAGTAAAAATTTAAAAAAAGGAATGAATATATTAGTGATTGATGCTAGCTGACAAAGAAATATGTAGGAGATATATATATATATTTAAATTTTTCTCTTGTAATTGCTTTTTTTACATTGTTCATTAATCAGTATTTTACAAAATTGATTGTGTGTGTTATGTATTTATCTACATTTCAGACAAGTCTTATATTTACCTGAATGTTGTTACAAAAAGGAAAATACATTCTTTCTGATAGTATCTGAGCTATATTTTTGAGAAAACTTACATGATCTACAGAGACCTTACAATTTTTTGTTTCAGTAAGAACCTGAGGGGCCATTCACACAATAGCCAAATTTTTTTTAATGATTTCAGTAGTAACCATTTCATTATTATAAAAAAAATCCAAATTACAAAGGTCAAAACTGGAAAAATAAACACTGATCACTTCTTCTTTCCCCTTCAATTTGTAAACACATCTCTGTCACCTTTGGACCTGACCTTACTCTATTTTTGTTGCAACCCAGTTTATAACTTCTAAAAAAACAAGAAGAGCTACAAGGTCAGTGATGGAGCTGTGAACTCCTTTGGCTTTTTTGACTCACAAGGTATAGTTTCTTTTTTTTTAGGCATTAAAACCAATAGCAGTTTGAAATATATAATTTGTCATATCTAATTAGTCAATCATTCACATTCAATTTCTAAAAATTTGTGCTGTGGAATAAATGGCTGTATCATGCATAAAAGTGTAGTGGAATAAGTTGCTTTCAATATCAGCCCAACTTGTGGGCTAGGAAATCATGACTTACCTGAAATATCCAAAATAACCTGTAACAAAGGTTAAAACTTCTCTTAAGGAGGCCAGGCAATGGGGAACAAGCAGTCTCTTCCACACCTGGACTTTAACAATCACAAGTGTCCCTGGGGTTTCATAAACCAGAAGCAGTCAATGGCTTCTCACTTCTTTACCCTTAGACGGCTCATCTTTCATCTTCCTCTTTGCTACTACAATACTATACAGGTATCACTGCATTTATTATGACGTATTATAATTTGCTTGTCTGTTTATCTTCTCAAGTAGATGATGGATTATTTAAGGAAAGGCAATCAGTCCTATACTGGTTTATTCATAGTATCTTGCATTTGTGCCATTTCTGGAAAAGTGAGGTGCCAAGGGGCAACCCAACCCATTTGAGTTGCCCGGGATAACTGTATTCGGAAACAAAACAAAACAAAACAAAACAAAACAAAATAGGCATTTCTGGCATTTTCAATGGGCCCCTTGGATAAAATTTAAAAAAAAAAAATGAAGTCAGAATCAAAACCATGTAGCCCACTCTCCCAAGCTTTTAGGCCCAAAACATTCCAACTGATGTATGCAAAAACCCTAGCAGGGTCTTTAAACCAGATCCATAATTTCTGGCCAGTTGTAATATAAAAACTGGTAAATGTTATTCAAATAGCTGCTCCTACTCTTTCCTTCTTATGAAAATAATTATCAATACTGATTTTAATTTTTCTATATGACTGATGAGTTTCCTCTTCTGAAACTCAAAAGACAATAATTGATACATTGAAATGTTGAACCTAAAATTATTTTCTTCTTAGAAGAGTGATATAAAAAACTCATACCTGATGGCAAAGTGGAAAATTGTCAAGTAAATATCAGTGGAAGTTTAATATGGCTGTACCAGTTTCCTAGGTCTGCTGTAAGAAAAGTATTACATTCTGAGTGCCTTAAACAACAGAAATGGATTTTTTAATGAGGTTTTTTTTTTAATATTTTATTTTATTTATTTATTTATTTGAGAGAGAGAGACACAGTGAGAGAGGGAATAAAAGCAGGGGGGATGGGAGAGAAAGAAGCAGGCTTCCCACTGAGAACGGAGCCCAATGTAGAGCTCCATCCCAGGACCCTGGGATCATGACCTGAGCCAAAGACAGAGGCTTGATGCTTAATGACTGAACCACCCAGACACCCCTGGATTTTTCTACGGTAGGAGTGGAAAGGCAGAAGTCCAGGGGCACCTGGGTGTCTCAGTCATTAAGCGTCTGCCTTTGGCTCAGGCCATGATCCCAAGGTCCTGGGTTCAAGCCCTGCACTGGCTTCCCTGCTAGGTGGGAAGCCTGCTTCTCCTTCTCCCATTCCCTCTTCTTGTGTTCCCTCTCTTGCTGTGTTTCTCTCTGTCAAATAAATAAAATCCTAAAAAATAAAATAAAATAAAAAAAGGAAAGGCCGAAATCCAACATCAAGGTAACTACAGGGATTTTGTTTGTTTGGTTGGTTGGTTGTTTTTGTTTGTTTGTTTGTTTGTGGACCCTGAAGGAAGGATTTATTCCAGGCCTCTGTCCTTAGTTTGTAGATGATCAAGTTCTGTCTTTACATCACCTATTTCGCATATCTGTATCCAAACTTCTTCTTACAAGACATCAGTCACATGTGATTAAGACCCAAGGCCCAAAGACCTCATTTTGACTTAATTAGTTCCATGAGGACTCTAATGTGAAAAACAGTCAGAAATGGACATTAGGACTTCAGCATATGAATTTTGGGAGGAACAAAATACAGCTCATAACAATGGCTAAATCAGTTCTGTAAATGTCTTAAATGGTAGATAGATTTTACTGAATTATTGAGATTTGCAGTGGATTTTCTCTTCTCTGACAGCAAAGCCTCAATTTTGCTGGCTGAATGCTAAAGAAAATAATGTGATTTCTTTCCAGGAAGATCACACCTATACAAATATATTTCAAAATGTTTATTTTGGACAGATGTATTAGGAATGCAAAGCTGCTGTCACCTTACAACATCACATTTTCACTTAACTCATGCTGAATGCCATATGCAACATTTTGGAAACACACTCACTTCAGGTGGTAAAAATTCACAGTAGTGTTGCCAGTTCTCTTGCCTTAAGAGACATCTATGTCTTCATTCTTCATTCTTCTGGATATTTTATTTTGCACTTTAACAACTGATAATTTGATAAGTACTGACAACTGCTTTTTGCAGAATCACCTATGCCAGGTAATATATAAGCTACTAAAATTTCACAATAACATCTGGCTTGAGGAATGTGGTATGAATGTCTAGACACATCATTTTGTGATTTTACTTGTATTTCTCCTTTATTTGCTAGTGGTATTAAAATGAAATGATTATACATTTATTCTCTCCATCTGGGTAAAAAGTACTTAAATGTCTTAGAATATTAGTATTTATGTCTAAACAAATGTAATTATTTGACCAATAAACCAAACTGCTAAATAAACCAGGAAATCATGTAAATATAAACCTATGTGAAGCTTTCAGCCCTCACTATGACAAATCTTGCCTTATAAAATGATTGTGAATGCTTACTCTGTGCCAGACACAAGTTGAAACTCTTGAATTATATATTATCTACTAATGCATGTCATTTTTACAACTACCTTTAACTACTATCAATGAGGGCCTATTATTTTCTTGATTTTATATATGAGGAAACTAAGGCAGAGAGAGATTAAGTAATTTATCCAATATTCTACTACTGGGATTATGAAATACTGGGACCACAATTCAAACCAAAGCAATGTGATTCTGGAATTAAGACTATTAGCTACTGCACACATTCTCATCTGTGAGAACCAAAAAATACACTGAAGATTTAAATACATTGACCTTGTTTATTTGCTTGTTTGTTTGCTTAAGGAGGCTCCATGACCAGCCATTGAACTTGAACTCATGACCCTGAGATCAAAACCTGGGCTGAGATCAAGATTCAGAAGCTTAACCAACTCAGTCACCCAGGTACCCCAAACACATTGACTTTTGATCATGTGACTTGAATTCTAATACTAGCTATATCACTCATTATCTGCATAACCTCCCAGACTCTCAAAACATTCTTACCACCCAGTCTTAACCAAACCAACCATATCTAGCCAATATAGATCTTTTTCTTTGGGGTTGCCAGTCTCCTTGAGGTTTATTCTAGATGTATCCTTTCAAATATATTATAGCTCCTCCTTCTACAATAAGGTATTTTATATATTGTTTTTGGATTAAAAGTGATAATAAACTGAAAAAGCTTATTAATATTATAATTACTAATAATGAAATTTATTTTATAGTAGGACTACCTGGAAAATTTTATTCTATGTTCTAAACAGTGGTGATGATTGCAACGATAAAAAGTATTATTTATTAATATCTTTCCAAATAAAATGCATTATTGTTCCTGAAAACAATTTATATATTAAACTATATATTTTTATTTAGATTATCTTTCTTCATTACTGAGAAAATCAAAACAAAAATAAATAAAATTCTTCGTAGATAGTTTCATTAGTGTATTTGGTTATAAATATTTTACTTGCAAAAGATCCCTAATTCCAGCACTGCATCTGACAATATTTTTGAATAAATAAATGTCAATGTTATAAAAACATAAATATTATTTATTGACTATATAAATGGTTAATGAAGGAATCCCAAATAAGCAAGATAACAAAGTTTTTTTTTAATTAAATTAAAATTAATTAACTGGGGCACCTGGGTGGCTCAGTGGGTTAAAGCCTCTGCCTTCCACTCGGGTCATGATCCCACGGTCCTGGGATCAAGCCCCACATTGGGATCTCTGCTCAGCGGGGAGCCTGCTTCCCCCCTCTCTCTTTCTGCCTGCCTCTCTGCCTACTTGTGATCTCTGTATGTCAAATAAATAAATAAAATCCGTAAAAATTAAATAAATAAATAAAATTAGCAAATAAGCTAACTACTTTTTTGAGAAAGACAGAGAAGAGCGGAGGGAGAGAGAGAGAGAGAAGAGAATCTTAAACAGAATCCACGACCGGTGTGTGAGCCTGTTGCGGGTTTCTATCTCTCAACTGTGAGATCATGACCTGAGCCGAATTCAAGAGTTGGACACGTAACCATTTGAGTCATCTAGGTGCCCTTGCTGTCGTCGTCATTGTTGTTGTTTTTAAGTGGTTCAATATTAAAGAGTAATACAACACTTAAATAGTAAGGAATTTTTTTTTTACCTATTATTTCTTAAAAGTAAGCACTCTGTAAATTACTAGTTAATAGAGAAGACCCCAGTGGTGGAATATTTGGGAACTATTCTAGATTGCCTTGATAGCTACTAAATAAAATATGCTTTCCTTTGTTCTGAGTGTGTGTTTATGAGCAAACTAACTGCATTCTAAATGTGGAATTAAGAATGGGATCAATGTCATCAGCGTTAGTTCTGTAACATTAAAATGTATAGACCAAATAATTTCACTTGTGGATCGACTATCCTCATGAGGTAAAGGACTAATAAAGAGAAATATTTGAAACCTATGCACGTAGGCTTCACTTAAAATTTATTATCATACAGGCCTACATCATAGGTAACAAGAGGCTCTCATTAAGCATGAGACAAACATGAAATCCATCAGGGGACAAGGTGAAAAATTGAAGCTAAAGAATAAATCAATTGATTAAACCAGCATTCTTGACTTTTAAGCAACCTGTATCCTTTCCTAGATATACCATCTATCTGCTGACAGGTTGGTGTCATGATAAATTTGAGGTCTTGACCTAGCCTGTCAACAGTTTTTCAAGACAGTGGCCTAGACAAATGCTTCTCAAACTGTCTGGGGTGGGGAAGAGCTATACCATAAATTTCTAATTCTATGTGTGTAACATACAATACAAGTAAGTAACTAGAAAGATTAAACTAAAAACCATAAATATACAACCCAGATCCATTTAAAAAATATATTGGCTCCTGTGGTCATAAATGATTCCATTATATTACTAGAAGCGTTCTAAATATTTATTCTTACTATTTGTACTTACGTTATCACAGACAGATGACAGATTGAAAATTGACTCAGTCAACTGACCACACCATAAGTAGCACAGGGCTAGAGATTAGGTAGCTGGAATTGCATAAGAACATTAGAGAATCTTATTAACAGAATATCGTGGTTCACAGAAAAGGTGTTTTATTGTTGGTGACAAGTGACGGTGGCTTATCTGTTTTGATGGTTGTTTAGTTTTGTATTGAGGTTTCTATAAGCCTAAACTTTTAGGGAACTGTCTTTTTTTTTTTTATTTAATTTTATTTTTTCAGTGTTCCAAGAGCTGTCTTAAAAACATGTCACACTTTTATTCTGCTTCCTTACCAATTCCCCTTCTCATTGTCAACTTAGTAACCAAAGACATGCATTTGTGCAATAGTCAATCGGAAACATGATATACAGTATGTAGACAGCATTTCCCTCTGATGCGATGACAGCAATCTTGCATGGGATTGGAGGCACACCTGACCTCATTAACTCCAGCATTTATCCAGTCAGGTTGGAAAACATTTTTCAAATTTGCACAGATTTTTTTTTCCACTTTAATTAATGTGACACATTCATTGAAAAGTGGTGGCAGCACTATAGAACAAGAAGTTTATGCTTGGCAAATTATATTTCCAGGAAAATGGAAACTTCATCTCATTGTATTAGATGCAAGCTGTATCTGCATTTTAACTGCAGTCAAGTGCAGACTAATTCCATTGCTTGCCAAATATTTGCCAAATTTGCAGCTTTGTAAATGCTTTAGAAAATTCATGGAAGGGCCCTGATGAAAAGTAATTTTAGTTTTGGCATACTTGTTTCTTCTCATGTAGCCCGTTTTTATTTCCTTCCTATACCTAAGCAATATCTACATGAGGATACAGCACAGGAAAAACAAAACAAAACAAAACAAAACAAAAACAAACATAAAACCATGAAGTACTGCCCGCATAGAACCTTTATTCTCATATAGTTAACTTCTATTAATTTTTGGAGCAATAATCTAAGTGAGATACTATCTGGATAGGGACAGATTTGGGAAAGGTCAAACATTTCAAGACACCAAGAGAAATATCCACTGCGAGGGGGTTTTACTGACAAGTTGTCCTGTACTGCTTTGATTTAAGCACTTGTTATTTCAATGGCATTTCTTTTCCTCATTAATGGGATGAGCAACAATTTATGAAATTAGATAGATCACCTCATTCCACTAAATTACTGATGGCAGTTATTTTAAATCATTTAGAATATTCTCTATTCCAGAAATTGTGCTTGGAAAAATGTGAAAAGATGTAAATATTCATAAATTCATGTATTTTACATATGAAATATTAGAAATTAAATACATGAATAGTTTATTTATATCCACACAGTGATGTCAGAAAGGATATCAACCAAAATATTAACAGCACTTAACTGGTTCTCTTTGGTTTATAGATATTCACTTATTTTAACTTTGTCTTCATATTTTTGCATTGTTTTATTTTTTTCTACTGAACAGCTATACAAATTTTAAATCAAGAAAAATAATGCTTTTTTACTTTTATACAACACAAACATGTTCTCAGCATGTTGGGCAATTATGACTGATTAACATCAATTGTAATTTTACTTGGGAAAGATAGTAAAGAGAATACTTGTTAATCATACCCCTTTATATCTCTAGGCAATTACTGACTTCAGAGAAGATTTTTTTATGAGGAAATAGGAAATATGGAATATAAGAGAATAAGAAAGATTCCAAATTCAGCTGATCCTGAACTGAAAACTTTCCTTTATAGCAAAGAAATTAAAATTCCAGTGCACTGAAGATAAACTTTGACTTTTTAACAATTTTATTCAGTGACAATGTTTTTTGACACCCATTAATTATAGCTGTGGAGTGTGTTATTAATGTATGCTATTAAATATATTGTTCTTCTTTCTTCTGGAAGGTTCAAAGCATAAAAAGGAAATAATTGATCATTTTTGTGGTAAAAGCCATTATTTTCACTGTCACAAAACTGTAGAATAAAACTCATGTGTATCTCACTTATAAAGTAATAAATCATTACCATTCACATTTGATGTTTGACATTTGTCTCCTCTTTTTATCATCTGCACACATTTTCACATTATCCTCCTTTGTAAATACTATTTATTATTCTACATTAATACCATTGTTATATCCTTGCATTAATCCCTAAACCATTATTTGAACTGAATATATTCATTGTAACAATAAAAAATATATAATATCAACATATAAATAATTATATTCATTAATTTATGCAATATTTCTAGCATTAAGTAATTTTTTTAAATGTATTTATTTATTTATTTTAAAGAGAGTGAGAGAGTGAGCATGCATAAGCAAGGGGAGGGACAGAGGAAGAGAGAAAGAATCCTCAAGTAGACTCTACACCGAGCATGGAGCTCTCTGGACTCTATCCCAGGACCCTGAGATCATTACCTGAAGTGAAATCAATAGGCTGCCATTTAACTGACTGAGCCATCCAGGCCCCCCGACATTAAACTTTTTTAATTCCAGTAGAGGCATTACTCTATATAGATGAGAACATATGAGGGAGTGCCAAATTCCCCTCTATGTGTGGGATGACACTAAAGAAATAGACTTCTATCTCTCCTGATCCAGAAAACTGAGGTTTGCTACATGCCTTGAAGGTGGGGAGCAACTGGGAGAATATCAGCCAGGACTCCCGGAGGGACGGAGGACATTAAAGTGACATAGATCCCACTACCCATGTTGCAAACCCTATCAGGAAGCCTGCCCATGAGCTACTAGGGTTGTCTCCTCTGCAGATTTCCAAATTAACCCACAGGTATTGTCAATACTCTACAGACCTCACCTGCACACACCCCACCCACAGGCCAGGGCCAACTACTGGTGCCCACCTCCAATGGCACTGAAATTGAGTTTTTGCAGACTACTAGGGACCATTCCCAGAAAACCAGCCCAACTACAGAATTAGAAGTACACAAACAGATGAGTGTTCAGCACTTCCCTCAGGAAAGCAAGCAAACAGGAAGCTGTCTGCATTTGACCTGGTTTTGATGGCTTGAGAGAAAGCATACAATCTTAAGAGTTCCCTCCATGAGGGAACAAGAAATGTGGAGTAGGGATATCCATATAAAAATGTTGAAAATGCATCAAAATCTCTAACAAGACTGATGAAGTGTACTTCTCTTCCAAAATCTAGTCTGTAGAGACCAGAGAAATTACTGCTTTTCCAAATGTGAAGGCAGCAATGCAGGATTTCAAGTAATATGAAAAATTAAAGAAACATGACAGGTGTCACCAAAGACACACAATAAATTCCAGTAACTGACCACAAAGAAATAAAAATCTTTGATTCAAAATAATTGTTTTAAGGAAACTTAGTAAATTACAAATAAAAAAAAAAGAGAAAATTCAATAAAATCAGGAAAATAATACACAGAATGGGAAGTTTATTTTTTATTGTTTTAAATATTTTCTTGTTTATTTATTTATTTATTTATTTTAGTGGGGGGGAGAGAGAGAGAGAGAGCATGCATGGGCCTGGAAAAGCAGAGGGAGAGAGGGAGAATCTCAAGTAGACTCCTCACTAAGTATGAACAAATCTTAATCCCATGACCCTAAGATCCTGACCTGAGCCAAAATTAAGAGTTAAATATTTACCCAGTTGTCCCAAATTGAGTTTAATGGTGACATAGGAATTATTAAAAAAAAAAAATAGAAGAACCAAGCACAGAGCTATTTGGAATTTAAATAAAAACAAAACAAACAAACAAAAAATAGAAATCCTGGATCAGAAAGCTTATATATAGAAATAATGACTGAGAACTTCCCAAATCTCAGGAGAGATCTTAACATCAAGTTTATAAAGTGTACAAGTCTCCCCAAAATTCAAATTAAAAAAATCTTTTCTAAGACATTATAGTAGAACTGTCTAAAATCAAAGGCAAGGGGATAATTTTTAAGCAGTAGGAGAGAAAAAACAAAACAAAACAAAACAAAACAAAAACCTCACATACAATGGAGCATCCATAAGACTATCAGAAGATTTTTCAGCAATACCTTGTAGGTTGAAGACAGTGAGAGGATATATTTAAAATACTGAAAGAAAAGAAAATTGCCAAGCAAGTCTACTTTACTTGGTAAAGTTGTCTTTCAGAAATGAAAGAGAAATAAAGACTTTCCCAGAGAAACAAAAGCTAAGAAAGTTCATCATCACTAGACCCCCTTACAAGAAGTGATGAAAGTTTTTCTAGCTAAAATGAAAGGATACCGTTTAGTAAAAAGACAACATCAAAGTAAAAAACACACTGATAAAGATACATAAATAGTCAAATTTAGAATATTCTAATACTTTAATATGGGTAAGATCATTTAACTCTACTATAAAAGTTAAAGGACAAAAATACTGAAATAACTTGAGTTACAATAATTTATTAATGGATGCACAACACATAAAGAGCTAAACTATGACAACAAAAACATGAAATATGGTGGAGTAGTAAAAGAGTAGAGTTTTTGTATGCAATCGAAGTAAAGTTATCAGCTCAAAATAGACTATTACTATCTATAATATGTTTTATGTAAGCCTCATAGTAGCCACAATGCAAAAACGTACAATAGACACAAAAAGACAAAGGGAATCAAAGCTTACCACTAAGGAAAATCACCAATTCAGAAAGAAGAGAGAAACAGAAGAAGAAGAGAACAAAGGAACCACAAAAGAGCCAAAAATAAGTTGATATAGTAAGTCCTTATCTATCCACAATTACTTTAACTATAAATAGGTTAATTTTTCCAATCAAAAGACAGAGAGTGGTACATGGATAAAATAGCAAGATCCAACAATATGTTGCCTATAAAAGCCTCACCTCAGCATTAAGGACACACATGAACGCAATGTGAACGGATGGAAGAATTATCCCATGCTAATAGAAGCAAAGAGAGTAGGGCTAGCTATGAATAGAGCAGGTGAAATAGACATAAATCAAAAAATATAGCAAGGAATAAAAAATTATAAATGGTTCAATTTTTATGAGGATAAAGTGATTGTAAAAATATTTATAAGCACCCTCAGAACATCTAAATATATTAAGCAAATAACATCAGATCTGAAGGCTGAAGGGTGAAATAGATGATACAGTAATAGGCAGGGACTTCAATACCTCACTCTTAATAATAACTAGGTCAGCCAGACAGGAAATCAATAGGGAAACATTGGGCTCAAACAATACTTTAGATCAAATGGATCTGTACAGAACATTACAGACATAGAGAACATTCCTTCCAACATCAGCAGAATACACAGTATTTACAATTGCTCATGGAACATTATTTAGGCTGTTATTCTATATATTAGGTTTGATGAAATATCGCATATGTATTTAGACTTCCAAATCAATTGTCTTAATGTGTGGAGATTATCTGTGTGGGCTTACTCTAATCAATTATCAGTTGAGTCGGTAAAACTAAGAAGAAAATTTTCATTAGCTGCTGACAGAGTAACTCTGAGATATTCAAAGAATGAAAGGAAATTGATATGAGACAGGTTTTCAGTTGCTAAGATAGAGGGGTCACATCAACATGTGATGTTGAGATGAAGTATTTGAGGGTATCCTTTAGAACATGAAAGTGGTCCCTGACTCACAATCAACAAGAAAGTCAGGACCTCAGTCCTACAGTTAGAAAAAATTTGATTCTGCCAAAAACTGAGTGAACTTATCAATGGTTTTACCCCCAGAGTCTCTAGAAAGAACTTGGATATCTCTATACCTTGATTGTAACCTTGTGAGAACCTAAGCAGAGAACCCAGTAAAGCCTAGCCTTCTGCACTGTGAATCTGTGAGCTAATAATTGTATTGTTTTAAGCTGTGAAGTCTGTGATCACTTGTTACACAGACATGGGAAACTAATGTAATTTGCTACCTGAGAAGGGCTATTCCCTCCAAGTTGAATTTTGGTTATTTACTCTCTCATTCCATGGCTTTTCAGTATAAGCAAAACAGTTATGTTTGTAATTATCCACTTTTTCATTTTATTGCAGCAGCACTAGGGTCTACCACTACCAGCAACATTCCAACTGCTACCCGAATTTACATTCTTAAATATAAACAGACAGCTAAGAGTAAAGAGAGATATAAATAAAATTGACAGGATGAAAGAGTGTTCTTATAAGAAACTAAGTATAAGAGTCCAAGGGAAAAATTTCAAAGAACTTAAAAAGAGTAACAACAACAACAACAACAACAACAACAACAACAAAAAAGGACAAAACAAAACAAACAAAAACAAAAGCAAAAAAAAAAACCCTCTTTATTAGTAACTTTGGAATTATAATTATAAGAATATGTTGATTTTATTCATAATACATTTTTAAAGTTTTATATGGAGCGCTTGGGTGGCTTCAGTGAGTTAAAGCCTCTGCCTTTGGCTCAGGTTATGGTCCCAGGAGCCTGGGATCAAGCCCCACATCAGGCTCTCTGCTCAGCGGGGAGCCTGCTTCACCCCTCTCTCTCTCTGCCTGCCACCATGGCTACTTGTGATCTCTGTCTGTCAAATGAATAAATAAAATCTTTTAAAAAAATTTTATATGTATGCATCCACTAATTTCTCATAAGAAACTTATCAGATAGGCAATGTTTTATCTGTTTTATTGATATGGAAATTAAAGGCACAAGCACAAGTAAATAATTTGTGCAAATACAAGCATATAGGTAAAATCAGAAATAGAACTTGGGTTGAAAGTTTAAATCCAGAGTCATAAAAGATAATATGCTCAAAATAAGGAATATTTAGAAAAATACATATATGCATATATATGTGTGTACATTCAGACAGAAATTTTAGGAGTTACAAAATATTGAAATGTTCAGAGTAGTATCTAGTTATAATAACCATAAACAAATATAAGAGAAAAGCTATGTAAACAAAAAGGACACCTGGGTGGCTTAGTTTATTGAGCATCTGACTCTTGATTTCAGCTCAGGTCATGATCTCAAGGTCCTGGGTTTGAGCCCCTCCTCGGGCTCCACAGACAGTGTGGAGTTCATGAGATTTTCTCTTCTTCTGGTCCTCCTTCTACTCTCTAAATAAATAAATAAATAAATAAACTCTTTTTTAAAAAAGATAGAAAACATTAGGGATATAAAGTGATCTAGATAATGAGTTCTATGAGATTGAAAATACAGAAATCACCAAAGAGTAATTGAAGAAACCTTCCTAGATTTGAAGGTTATAATAGCAGTTGTCCAATAAACACTGAAATGGATAAATTCTAGTCCCATGCCTAGACATACCTCAGTAAAATTTTAGAACACTAAGTAAAAAAAAAAAGAAAAAATCTTCAAAAATACTGAAGTCTGACTATCATTGTTTGTCATACTAAGAACATTTTCTTTTGAATGGTTCATGCCTTGTGCTCGCTTCGGCAGCACATATACTGAATGGTTCATGCCTTGCTATATGTTGCTAGTGTTCCTTTAGCTATGTAGTGAAATATATATACATATGTGTATATATATATACACACATATATATGTATATATATATATATCTGTGTGTGTGTGTGTGTGTGTGTGTATACCATTATGATAATGTAAGTGAATTTCAGGGTTTTTTTTTTTTTTTTAGTCTTTTAGAATCAATTTTAGCTAAGAACCAGAAAACTGTAGATAGCTATAGAACAGAATATAACTATTTGTGGATATGAAAACTTATACAAAAAGAGAAGAGAATGACAGCATGAGGGAATAGAGAATAATATCTTTGCTTTTCCTAAGACAAACATTATCCAAAACTTGTAACTAAATACATATTGCATAAAAGTGTTATATAAATCATAAAGCCATGCAGCTGAAAACTACATATAATGATGTAAATATCAAAATATGGGAGAGATATATGAGTTAAACAATGGAAATTTAAGTTAGCTGCATCCTTATCTTTCATAGCTGAAAGTGAATAGGTGTGTGTTAATCTGAAATATTAAGAAATAAATATTCAGGTTTATTGTTAAAATTACTAATGCAACAATCCTGAGGGTGGGTGAAGGCAAGAAGGAGAAGCCAAGGGTTTCTGATAATAAGTACTTATGTATTCCTTTGATACAATAAATGTTATATCTTACAGAAAAGTTTTTGAACAGCTTTCATCAAATCACACATCTCAACTCTTTTCAGGTTTCAAGTGCACAATTACAATCATAGGTCATGTCTTCTTGATTAAACGTATATTAAGAATGTTGAGTAATAAGCTACTTGTTTTTTACTGTGAAAAATTCACTGGTAGTGTTCCCATCCTATTTTAAATTCTGTTAAAGCTGATACATCTAAAAATTAATACTTATTTCACAAAAATGTATGCTTTTTAAGATCAGTAGAATGTAGTATGGCAAAATTACAGTATGATTTTATGCCATATCTTTATAAATTCATTTAGTCAGAATTACATATCTCAAATCTTCCACTTATTATTTTGATATTGTTATATAAGTACCCTGACTATTCAGTGTCTCAAGACCCACCTATAACATAGAATAATAATGCCTTATCAACCTACCTAATAAAATTGATATTCAAACAAATTTATCATATCATTTGAAATAATATTTAAAAACTATTTTTGAGTATTTTACTCATCCATTTGAAAGTTTTATGTAAATGGAAAAACTGTATAATATTAAGTAATTACTAATGTCATAAATTTGAGGATATTAATTCAAGAATGGTTAACATGCAAAAAATGAAGTACAGAGAAATTTACTAGGTATGGATTGATAGCATTTCATCTAAAGTTCAATTAAACAAAATAAAATTATTTTATTTATGTATATATTTATTTAAATGTTTATTTTTTTTAGAGAGAGAGAGTGAGCAGAGGGGAGGGGCAAAAGAAGAGGGAGAGAGCCCCAAGTAGACCTCAAGCTAAGTCTGGAGTTCAATGCAGGGCTCGAGCTCATGATCCTGAGATCAGTACTGGAGCCAAAACCAAGAGTTGATCACTTAAGTGACTGAGGAACCCATACACCTCTAAAATAGTTATTTTGATTGTGAAATGTTGGGGATACAAACAATCCTCAATTCCGAAATCTGGAATACTGTTAGAAAATAATTTTCCAGGGGCGCCTGGGTGGCTCAGTGGGTTGGGCCTCTGCCTTCGGCTCAGGTCATGATCTCAGGGTCCTGGGATTGAGCCCCACATCGGGCTCTCTGCTCAGCAGGGAGCCTGCTTCCCTCCTCTCTCTCTGCCTGCCTCTCTGCCTATTTGTCATCTCTCTCTGTCAAATAAATAAATAAATAATCTTTAAAAAAAAAAAAAGAAAAAAGAAAATAATTTTCCATATAATTCAAATTACATGACAGGGTAAAGGCCATATTTTTTTAGAGTGTTGTAAGTGTGGCCTAGAGAAAATGTTTTAAATGTATCTTAGAGACTTACATAGGCATGTCACACAAGGTATTTTATACTTCAGCAAAAGATAACCACTTTCTGTACGGTAAGGATACTATCAATGAGAAAAAAACAACTAACAACTTAAGACTCATGATTAATTATGTTTGCCCTCAAAAACTGGAAAAACAGGATATTAATTCAACATCAACTTGCCCTTAATTATAATCATATTCTATGGCTAAATAACCATTCATGTTTAAAAGACTTTTTGAATTAGATTACCATGAGTTTCAGAAATGCACGGTTTCATTGACTCTAGCATCTTGGTACACACAAAGTAAGCCAACTTCGTGGTACTTGGAAGTGAACAAAAATATAGTATGTGACAAGTGCTGAATATATTCTAAGTATTTTCATATCTAAACCTGCAATTTATTGTTACAAGAACATCTTGAAGTAAATAGGATTACAATTGAGCAGGTAGGAGATTGAATCAACTATCGCTGTAATTGGTATTGACACCAGCCAGGCTGACTGTTTTCCAAAATGTGGAAGCTGTGACAATAATAAAAAGAACATCTACACCTGAGTGTTTTACATACATCATCTCATTTTATCCTAATTCAACAATCAGTTATGTTGTAGCTTGTCAGCCCATCGAATACTTAACACTCAGATCCACATTGTATAAAGGAGAAATAAGGTCAAAATAAACCCAGCAGTTACTCTAAATCCAAATAAGTCCCTTGTGAATTTCTGTTTCCTCAACTATCACATACTTAAGAATAGATTATTTCTTTCGAAATATAAAGAAGAGGCTAGTTAAAATTCCTTTTCCACTGCAGCGTCTTGTCAGATGTTCTCACTCTGACAAAGATAGCACCCTGCATTAGCTCCAAGTAATGTACAGATTACTTAAGAATTTTGTATGAAAAAGTTACCATATTCTAGGAGAAAAGTAACATTTATGAAAAAAAAAAGCAGTAGAAGTGAACCATCCCAAAACCAATTAGTGTTTTGTGACTTATGATATATTGGCTTCTTTTAGAACAGATTTCATCCATTTCAAGTCATTTGTTCAGCCTTGGAAATGTAAGCATTTTGTGCCATTGTTTTCTAAAGGGCAGATCATGCCTTTTCTCTTTGGTATACTATTTTCAAAATGTCACAAAATGGCAAAGAGTAAAGAGTACTAGAGACCCAGAGAAACAGGTTTTGCATATTTAATTGCAAAAGAATGAGCAGATAAATATTCTCAAGTCTTTTAAGTAATTTTTACCTAAAATATGCATGAATACCTCATTTATGTATATATCAAATAAAAAATAATCATCTCTTGCTGATATCATGCTTAAGTATATTTATGATTGAAAACATTTAGAAAAATTATTCTAAAGGAGCACATGGATAGGATTATCATTGTTTTCATATCTTTGCTTCTATACCTTCCCATACTATGTCTGTTAGAATAGATGATGATAACTGACAGAATTTGGGGAAAACATTTTGCAACTTTCTGTCCTCTTATCTAAAAATACAATTTCTTTCTTTGATTCCAATTATTTTCATTCTGTCAAATAGTTATGTCATCCTCCTGATAATACCCAAATTTTAAGGCCCTCTAACAATTCAAACATGTATATTAAAAAAATGTATACATTGTTCAATTATCACCACTTGTGTAACATAAGTCAAACTTGGCTTAAAATGAACTCTTTGTCTATTCTGGCTGGATTCTGTTCTTTTCTGCAATTCACTATACCACCTCTAGAATAATCAATTAGTTACTTTCAAGCTGAAGCTTTTGGATATACCATTGATTCCTTTGTTCCCTTCACTTCCTTATACATCAATGTTTAAATTCTGCTGATGTCATCTCAAATTGAACTTTTTTTTTTTTTTTTTTTTTTGGTAACCCCTCTGTCACTGTCTAAATGCACCTTTCATTGTCCCCTGAGTAGGATTATGTACATACTGTTAACAATATAAAATTTCTTTCTATAATCTTGAATGGTCCTATTATTTAGCCCTGCCCACCCCAACCCTTTCTCCCCAGCCACATCCATCATGGAGATATTTTCTGCAAATAGACTACACCACAAAAGTAATTTCCTATCTTCTTTAACTTAATTTTGTTCCTGGATTGCACAAATACCATAGCATGACTTAAAATGTTCATCACCATCTGGTCCCAACCATGCTCTCAGGATTCATTTTCTATTCTGCCCACATACCTCATGAAAACTACACCATAAGCATAATAAGCTGCTCTTCTGTCATTAGTTACACAATTTATTTTATTGTCCTTTCTACATATGTTTTCCTTTGCCTGAAATTGCCATTCTATATTCTCCACCCAACAAACTTCTCCTTTTAAGTTCTCCATTTTAACTTTCTATGGGCTTTCCTTAATATTTTGCAAGCAATCAAAATTTACAGAAAATTTGTAAGTATACTAAAATATTTTTTTCTCCTGAACTATTTGAACCAGTAATGTATCATCCAGAGTACAACCAGAGAAACAGAAAGAGTAGAGGATAAAGATATTGAGAAAGACACTCTAAGGAAATTGCTTTGTGATATTGTTGGTTGCCTAAAGTTGTCTGAAATCCACAGCCAGGTAAGCAGGAAGGAAGGGTTATGGGCAGGCTAGAATTCCATGGGCAGGTTTCAAGTTTTAGTTTTCTACAGATAGTCAGAAAGGGATTATCCCCCTAGATTAAAATCAACTAATTACAGACTTCACATTGCAAAAATTTTTATCAGTACCTTAACTGGTGTTTGATTGAATGACTGGGAAAAGGCATGTGTTGACTGCAAAGTGATTTCAGCCCTCCCTTCCATCTTATCAGTTTGACTTAAACAAATTGACTCAAAGAAACCATCACAAGTAATGACCTATTACCCCAAAAATTTAGTGTATATTTCCAAAATCAAGATTTAGAAGCTAACATTACTACATTACTACCTTCTGATTCTCAGATCCTACTCCTGTTAATTTTCTTAATAATAACTTACATAGTCACTTTGAAATACAGTTTGATGGTTTCTTACAAGACTTAAAAGCACTCTTATCATATGATCTGGCAATTACATTCCTTGATATTTACCCTAAGGAGTTGAAAACCTATATTCACACAAAACCCTGCAAACATTTGTTTATAGCATTTTTATTCATAATTGCCCAAACTTGGAAGCAACCAAAATATCCTTCAGTTGCTTAATAGATAAATAAACTGTGGTTCATACTAATAATGGAATATTATTTCCAGCTAAAAAGTAATGAGCAACCAAGCCATGAAAAGACATGAACAAATACTAAATATATATTATTAAGTGAAAGAAACCAATCTGAAGAGACAACATACTATATAATTCCAACCGTATGACATTTTGGCAAAAAGTAAAAGTTTGGCAGTGGTTATCAGGGATTGGAAATAATGAATAATGGAGCTCAGTAGAGTTTTAGGATAGTGAAAATATTCTTCATGATACCATGATGGTGGATATGTACTGTTATATTTTTCCGGACCCATAGAATGTACAACACAAAGAACCCTAAGGTAAACTATGGACTTAGAGTAATTATGATGTGACAATGTAGATCCATCATGTGTAATACATGTTCCACTTTTTTGGAGAATGCTGATAATGAGAGTCTATGCATATGTGGAGGCAGGGAGTTAAAGGGAAATCTCTATAGCTACCTTTCAATTTTCTATGAACCTAAAACTACTCTAAAGAATAAAGAATATGTCAGGGTGCCTGGGTGGTGCAGTCTTTTAAGCCTCTGTCTTTGGCTCAGGTCAGGGTCCTGGGATCAAGCCCTGGGAGGGGCCCCCTCCTTAGTTCTGAGTCTACTTCTCCCTCTCCCTCTGTCCCTCCCCTTGACTGTTCTCTCTCAAATGAATAATCTTTTTAAAAAATAATGTTTTTATTAAAAAATATGAATCTGTATCAGTGATTTTAAGTCTAAAGACAAAGGGTTCATTCTACTTTTCTTCTTCATATTCCCAGTGAGAAATATGACCTATGATTTTTTTTTTTTTTTACTTTTTCAAAATAGTTTTTTTTTCCTTTCTTTTCAGTGTAACAGTATTCATTGTTTTTGCACCACACCAGTGCTCCATGCAATACGGTACCCTCCTTAATACCCACCACCTGGATCCCCCAACCTCCCACCCCCTAGCCCCTTCAAAACCCTCAGGTTGTTCTTCAGAGTCCATAGCCTCTCATGGTTCACCTTCCCTTCCAATTTCCCTCAAATCCCTTCTCCTCTCAATCTCCCAATGTCCTCCATGTTAATTGTTATGCTCCACAAATAAGTGAAACCATATGATAATTGACTCTCTCTGCTTGACTTATTTCACTCAGCATAATCTCTTCCAGTCCCGTCCATGTTGCTACAAAAGTTGGGTATTCATCCTTTCTGATGGAAGCATAATACTCCATAGCGTATATGGACCACATCTTCCTTATCCATTCGTCCATCAAAGGGCATCTTGGTTCTTTCCACAGTTTGGCAACCATGGCCATTGCTGCTATAAACATTGGGGTATAGATGGCCCTTCTTTTCACTACATCTGTATCTTTGGGGTAAATACCCATTAGTGCAATTGCAGGGTCATAGGGAAGCTCAATTTTTAATTTCTTGAGGAATTTCCACACTGTTCTCCAAAGTGGCTGCACCAACTTGCATTCCCACCAACATTGGAAGAGGGTTCCCCTTTCTCCACATCCTCTCCAACACACGTTGTTCCCTGTCTTGCTAATTTTGGCCATTCTAACTGGTGTAAGGTGGTATCTCAATGTGGTTTTAATTTGAATCTCCCTAATGGCTAGTGATGATGAACATTTTTTCATGTGTCTGATAGCCATTTGTATGTCTTCATTGGAGAAGTGTCTGTTCATATCTTCTGCCCATTTTTTGATATGATTATCTGTTTTGTGTGTATTGAGTTTGAGAAGTTCTTTATAGATCCTGGGTATCAACCTTTTGTCTGTACTATCATTTGCAAATATCTTCTCCCATTCCGTGGGATGCCTCTTTGTTTTGTCAACTGTTTCCTTTGCTGTGCAGAAGCTTTTGATCTTGATGAAGTCCCAAAAGTTCATTTTTGCTTTTGTTTCCTTTGCCTTTGGAGACATATCTTGAAAGAATTTGCTGTGGCTGATATCGAAGAGGTTATTGCCTATGATCTCCTCTAGGATTCTGATGGATTCCTGTCTCACATTGAGGTCTTTTATCCATTTCGAGTTTATCTTTGTGTACACTGTAAGAGAATGGTTGAGTTTCATTCTTCTACATAGAGCTGTCCAATTTTCCCAGCACCATTTATTGAAGAGACTGTCTTTTTTCCACTGTATATTTTTTCCTGCCTTGTCAAAGATTATTTGACCATAAAGTTGAGGGTCCATATGTGGGCTTTCTATTCTTTTCCATTGGTCTATGTGTCTGTTTTTATGCCAGTACTATGCTGTCTTGGTGATCACAGCTTTGTAGTAAAGCTTGAAATCAGGTAACGTGGTGCCACCAGTTTTATTTTTGTTTTTCAACATTTCCTTAGCAATTCAGGGTCTCTTCTCATTCCATACAAATTTTAGGATTGTTTGTTCTAGCTCTTTGAAAAATACTGGTGGAATTTTGATCGGAATGGCATTAAAAGTATAGATTGCTCTAGGCAGTATAGACATTTTAACAATGTTTATTCTTCCTATCCAAGAGCATGGAATGCTCTTCCATCTTTTTGTGCCCTATTCAATTTCTTTCATGAGTGTTCTGTAGTTCCTCGAGTAGATCCTTTACCTCTTTGGTTAAGTTTATTCCCAGGTATCTTATGGTTCTTGGTGCTATAGTAAATGGAATCTATTCTCTAATTTCCCTTTCTGTATTTCCATTGTTAGTGTATAAGAAAGCCACTGATTTCTGGACATTGACTTTGTATCCTGCCACATTACTGAATTGCTGTATGAGTTCTAGTAGTTTAGGGGTGGAGTCTTTTGGGTTTTCCATATAAAGTATCATGTCATCTGCGAAAAGAGAGAGTTTGACTTCTTCACTGTCAATTTGGATACCTTTTATTTCTCTTTGTTGTCTGATTGCTGTTGCTAGGACTTCTAATACTATGTTGAACAAGAGTGGTGAGAATGGGCATCCTTGTTGTGTTCCTGATCTCAACGGGGAGGCTGTGAGCTTTTTCCCAGTGAGGATATATTTGCTGTGGGTTTTTCATAGATAGATTTTATGAAGTTCAGGAATGTTCCGTCTATCCCTATACTTCGAAGTGTTTTAATCAGGAACGGATGCTGGATTTTGTCAAATGCTTTTTCTGCATCAATTGAGAGGACCATGTGTTTCTTCTCTCTTCTCTTATTGATTTGTTCTATCACATTGATTGATTTGTGAATGTTGAACCATCCTTGTAACCCAGAGATGAATCCCACCTGGTCATCGTGGATAATCTTTTTCATGTGCTCTTGGATTCTGTTTGCTAGGATCTTGTTGAGAATCTTAGCATCCATATTCATCAGTGATACTGGTCTGAAATTCTCCTTTTTATTGGGGTCTTTGACTGGTTTGGGGATCAGGGTAATGCTGGCTTCATAAAAAGAGTCTGGAAGTTTTCCTTCTGCTTCAATTTTTTGAAACAGCTTCAGGAAAATAGGTGTTATTTCTTCTTTGAAAGTTTGGTAGAGTTCCCCAGAGAATCCGTCAGGTCCTGGGCTCTTGTTTTTTGGGAGGTTTTTGATCACTTCCTTAATCTCATTATTAGATATTGGTCTATTCAGGTTATCAATTTCTTCCTGGTTCAATTTTGGGAGTTTATAGTTTTCCAGGAATGCATCCATTTCACCTAGGTTGCTTAACTTATTTGCATATAACTGTTGATAATAACTTCTGATGATTGTTTCTACTTCCTTGGTGTTAGTTGTGATCTCTCCCTTTTCATTTATAATTTTATTAATTTGAGCTTTCTCTCTTTTCTTTAGGATTAGTGTGACCAATGGTTTATCGATCTTATTGATTCTTTCAAAAAACCAGCTTCTAGTTTCATTGATATGTTCTACTGTATCTCTAGTTTCTACCTCATTGATCTCTGCTCTAATCTTGATTATTTCCCTTCTTATGTGTGGAGTTGGTTTGACTTGTTGTTGATTCTCCAGTTCTTTAAGGCATAGAGACAGCTGGTGTATTCTGGATTTCTCAATTTTTTTGAGGGAGGCTTGGATGGCTATGTATTTCCCCCTTAGGACTGCCTTTGCTGTATCCCATGGGTTTTGGACCGAAGTGTCTTCATTCTCCTTGGTTTTCATGAATTGTTTAAGTTCTTCTTTGATCTCCTGGTTGATCCAAGCTTTCTTAAGCAAGGTGGTCTTTAGCTTCCAGGTGTTTGAGTTCCTTCCAAACTTTTCCTTGTGATTGAGCTCCAGTTTCAAAGCATTGTGGTCTGAGAATATGCAGGGAATAATCTCAGTCTTTTGGTATCACTTGAGTCCTGATTTGTGACCCAGTATGTGGCCGATTCTGGAGAAGGTTCCATGTGCACTTGAGAAGAATGAGTATTCTGTTGTTGTAGGGTGGAATGTTCTGTATATATCTATGAGGTCCATCTGGTCCAATATGTCATTCAATGTTCTTGTTTCTTTATTGATTTTCTGCTTGGATGATTTGTCTATTACTGAGAGAGGCATGATAAGATCTTCTACTATTAATGTATTCATATCAATGTGACTCTTTATCTTGATTAATAGTTTTCTTATGTAATTGGCTGATCCCATATTGGGGGCATAGATATTTACAATTGTTAGATTATCTTGGTGAATAGTCCCTTTAAGAGTTATATAGTGTCCTTCTGTATCTCTGACTACAGTCTTTAGTTTAAAATCTAATTTATCTGATATGAGAATCACTACCCCAGCCTTCTTTTAAGGCCCATTGGCATGAAAGATGCTTCTCCATCCCTTCACTTTCAGTCTGGGTGTATCCTTAGGTTCAAAATGGGTCTCTTGTAGACAACATATGGCTGGGTCCTGTCGTTTTATCCAATCTGCAACCCTGTGTCATTTTATGGGTGCATTTAGGCCATTCACATTGAGAGTGATTATTGATAGATACATTTTTTATTGACATTGTGTTACCTTTGAAGTCTTTCTTTCTGTAGATTGTCTCTATATTTCTGTTCAATGATATTCTTAGGATTTTTCCTCTTTTAAAGAACCCCCCTTAATATTTCCTGCAGTGTCAGCTTGGTGGTCGCATACTTTTTTAAGCCTTACCATTCATGGAAACTCTTTATCTCTGCATCCATTTTGAATGTCAGTCTTGCGGATAAAGTATTCTTGGCTGCATGTTCTTCTCATTTAGTGCCCTGAATGTATCTTGCCAGACCTTTCTGGATTGCCAGGTTTCTGTGGACATGTCTGATGTTATTCTGATGGGCTTTCCTCTGTATGTAAGGAGCTTCTTTGTCCTAGCTGCCTTCAAGAGGGGCTGCCTACAATTATAATTCTTCACTCTTGCTATTAGATGTCTCGAGGAATTTCGAGAATCTATAATCTGGGGAGGAGACCGTTCTTCCTCTAATACATGAACGCTGGTTCCATTCATGATATTGGGAAATTTTTCATGGAGACCTTGTTCCACTATATCTTCTAGACTTCTTTATTTCTCCTCCCTTTCAGGGATTCCAATAATTCTGACGTTGGAACATTTCATGGCATCATTTATTTCCCTGATTCTGTTTTTGTGGCTTCTAAGCTGTTTGTTCCAGGCTTCCTCCTGATCCTTTCTCTCTATCTATTTGTCCTCCAGATCACTAATTCTATCTTCTGTCTCAGTTACCCTAGCTTTTAGAGAATTTAGATTAGATTGGAACTCATTGAGAGCATTGTGAACATCATCCCTGGTGGCTTTCAGTTCTGCCCTAACATTGTGAACATCATCCCTGGTGGCTTTCAGTTCTGTCCTAATCAATTCTGTTTGGTCATCCATGGCTTTCTCCAACCTAGCTCTTGCCTGGATAATTGTTAGCCTGAATTCCCTTTCCGACATATTGTCTATGTCGATAGTCATTAGCTCTGTTGCAGAAGGCGCATTCTCTGTATTTTTCTTCTGTTGGGCATTCCTCCTCCTAGTCATTTTGGTAAGAGATGGCTGAATGGATATAGCTGGATGTATCAACCATGGTGCAGTCAAGGTGCACCCTGGAACGCTTCTGAGCAATCAGGAGTCCCCACCCAAATGACAGAAAAAAGAAAAGAAAAAGAAAAAAAAAAAGAGAGAGAGAGAGACAGGAAAAAAAAGGAAGATAAAAGAGAAGGCTCAGCCCAAATGGGCCCCAAGGTAAGATTTATGAAGTATACAAACAAAAACAAACAAAAAGACTGATAAAAGTATATGACAAGAGAAAAAAGAAATATATATATATATATGCAAAAAAAAAAAAAAAAAAAAGAAAAGAAGAACCTTGTCAAAAAGAGCCCCAAGGATAAGATATACTATTAGGACAAACACAAATACACAGAAGCTCTGGTGGAAGAAAAAGATGTTAGAGTGGTTATAAATTCTCAGTGTGGGCGAGGAAGGTTATTTTGATTCTTCTTGGATGTATTTTGATATCTTTGTTAAAGGATTCAACTTTCCTAAGATAAAGGGGGATTAAAAATTGGTTTACCTATAGTGGTAGCATTGATTGGGGAAAGGGGATTACCTTGAAGCTTAACTCTATATGAATATTAAAAAATAAAAATAAAAAAAAAGAATAAACTAAAGTAAACTAAATTTTTTAAAAAAATTAAAAAATAGAAAAGCAAAAGAAAAACACGGGTATTTGTATCAAAAAGGTCAGATTAAAAGATTATTATGGAATTTGATGTACTGGACATCTCACTGTGATGGTAAATAGGTTAAAAATTATCTATATAAAAAAATGAACCACAATAGTGGGAAATAATTAAAAATAAAAGTTGTATCTATGAAGTAGTGGTGGTTGTTCTCTTGTAGTCTTTTTTTTTCCTGGTTGGTTTTCTGGGGGAGGGGACTGCCACGTGGGTTTTCAGGCAATGATCCCTGAGTTAAGTCCTCCTGCCCCCCTCAAGGGGATGGGCTCTGAGGAAACCGGTTTTTCAGGCTTTTGTTCTCTGGAGGTTTTTATGTTTGTTTGTTCATTGTTTGTTTGTTTTTTTTTTCCTCTTTCACCTTGACAGCTTTTGATGGTTTTTGGAGGTTTAGAGGAAAGCAAACTGCACCCCAACCTCCCTCGCAGAGAGAAGCCTCAGTCTGTTCCCCTCTAGCTGCTGCGAAGCACATAAGTTCCCCCTCGGCTGCTGGCAGAGCACATTCCCGTTCGCAGTCCCTGGGGATGCAGGAACTCCTGCTTGTATCCAAAACCACAGCAGCGACGGCTGTCTGGGCAGTTCCAGACTTCCAGAGAGGTTCCAAGCAGTGATCACACACTGAGATCACACACTGGCCCAGGCTGAGGGTGCCCAGTCTTTCCAGGACTGAGAGTGCTGGGCTGGTGCCTTTGCACACCTCTCTCAAGGGAGGGTGTGGGGCATGTGTGTCTCAGGCTCTGAGAGCACAGTGTGGTGCTCGTGTGGAGACTGCAAAAAGGCTATGCTTCTGCCAGCTGGCGAGGCTCCCAGCCCCTCATGGGAGCCGGACCCCACGTGTTCTCAGGAGCGCTGGCAGCTCAGGGACCAAGACCTGGTTTCTCTGCTGCACTCTCTCTGGCTCAGTGCCAGGGGTGACTGTCCTGGGTCCGGGGACTTAAGCCCCTGTCCCTAACCGCCCCAATTCCCACAATTTCCCCCCACGATCCTTTGCTCTTTTTGAGTGCTTTCAACCACTCCAAGTTAATGCTGGTCCTCAGACGCAGGGCACTCTCATACTGGGGTATTCCTTTCCAATCAGTCACCTCTGGTGGCTCCCTCCCCCTTTTGTTTATTTTCTGATATCAGTCCGACGTTCCCACTCTGCTTAACCTGCCCACTGGCATCTTCTGCCCCCATAGAGATCCAGACGTGTATAATTCTGATTTCAGGCTGATTTCATGCGTGATTGGAGTTCTTTGGTAGGCAATCAGTCACTTTAGGGTACGGGTTGAAACGGCACCTCCTCCTACTTCCCCGCCATCTTGTCTCCTGTTGACCCTATGATTTTTTAATAAATTTGCTCTTTGATCAATCCTATAGATGTATTCAATATACTTCTGCCTCCACCCTCTTCCCTGAGCAGATTATTTTATCACTATTTATACTCTGACCTCCTACTCATACTGCTCAGTTGCCAGCACCTCACAGCAGGCCTTCCATGAAAAGGTATGTGGATACCTTTCTGAAATTATTCAGGCTGTGACACACCACACTGAAGAGCTCTCATGCATGGATGCCTGGCTCACCTTTGGGCTTGCGTCCCAATGCTGAACCATTATCTGGGCAGAAGTTCTTAGTCTTCTGCTTTGATTTCCCGTGATATTTCTCTCACTTGAGATGATTTAGCTGTGCTACTCAAGCTCACACTCTCCACGTGAGAAGTCCCTTTCCATGGAAACACTTTCTACTGGAGCTCCCCTACCACATTCAAAATCACCCCCCTCATCTTGCTTGCATCTGACTCATCATACCAACCATGGAGATACTATGCCCACTCCACTTGGGTCCTGACACTCTGCTCTGTGCCACAACAGCTTCCTTAGACCCAGAAAATGATCCGTGACTTGCTCTGATCTATCTAATAGCTTTAAGACTAAATTATTCATTCATAAAAGAGAAGAGAATAGGAAGAGGAAGAGTCTCAACTTTACAGCAAATTCTTTTCCCATGAAATGTACATTTATGCTAGATTCTTTTGAGATTATAATATTCACCTATAAGAAATAAATATACACATTCAAATAATATTATACTATTCCAATAAGGAGGTTATTCCACTCAACCTATATATTCCTACTGTCATATATTTTAATTGTACATGTTATAAATTTCATAATATATTATCATTGTCTTGCTTTAAACAACCAACAACACTTTACATAAAATAAAGATGAATAGATACATGATAAAATGAACTTTTATTTAGACCTACACAATTACTCTTTCTGATATTCATTCTGTCTTATATCATTTGATGTATTCCCTTAAACTAGAGGGGTTCTTCTAGTTTGTTTGTTTGTTTCATTTTTTTTTTCTTATAGTGTGGTTATGCTGGCAACAAATTATTTAATATTTTCATCTGAAAACCTATTTATTTAACATTTGTTGTTTAAAAATAATTTTCTTGGAGGAGACTATGCTGAGTGAAATAAGTCAAGAAGAGAAAATCAATTATCAACTAGTTTCACTTATTTGTGGAACATAAAGAATACGATGGAGGACATTAAGAGAAGGAAGGGAAAAGTGAAGGTGGGAAAATTGGAGGGGGAAGCGAACCATGAGAGACTGTGGACTCTGAGAAACAAACTGAGGGTTTTAGAGGGCAGGGTAGTGGGGGGATGGGTGAGTCTGGTGGTAGGTATTAAG
>NW_027666408.1:0-56308 GCF_963455335.1 Martes martes | reverse complement strand
ACCAAGTCGGTGCTACGAGACTCCCTAGGCTGACCCATTCTCCTTCCCGCTAGTTTGAGGCAGTCAGGAGACAGCTGCTGCCGACGCGACAAGCACCGTGCCTCCTGCCAGCTTGGGACAGCGAATGGCACGCGTCCTGGAGCGAAGAAGGCCGGGAGGGAACCCGGCCCGCCTGCACCTTTCCCCTGCAGCAACAGCTCGCGTCGGGAAGGAACAAGCGTTCTCGCGACCAAGTGCGGCCGCAGAAGGAAAGGGCAACGCTGCCAACTCCAGGAGACCCACACCGTCTCACGGCGGGCTTTTCACCCCCATCGCTGACCTGAGGGTAGGCAGGGTTCCAAGGCTTTCCTTAAGCACCAGGAGACGGCCCTGAAGTGACCCCTGCCCGTGCCTCCCCTTTTCCAAAAGCTGTGTGAACGAACAAGGCAGGGTTCCCAGTCTTCCCTCACGGTGCGCAGCGGAGCTCTCTGTGAGGAAACGTTCCACTCGGGGCTTCTGTCCCGAACGTAGAATCAAGTCGGTGCTCCAAGACTCCCTAGGCTGAGTCATTCTCCTTCCCGCTTGTTTGAGGCAGTCAGGAGACAGCTGCTGCCGACGCGACAAGCACCGTGCCTCCTGCCAGCTTGGGACAGCGAATGGCACGCGTCCTGGAGCGAAGAAGGCCGGGAGGGAACCCGGTCCGCCCGCACCTGAACCCTGCAGCAACGACTCGTTTCGTGAAGGCACAAGCGGTCTCGGGAGCAAGTGCGGCATGCAGAAGCAAAGGGCGAAGCTGCCAACGCTAGGAAACCAACACCCTGTCGCGACGGGCTTTTCACCCCCATCGCTGATCTGAAGGTAGGCAGGGTTTCCGAAGCTCGCCTTCAGCATCGGGAGGGGGCCCCTTCAATGACCAAAGCCTCACCTTTACCCCAAGGCTGTGTGAACGAACGGTGCAAGGGCCCCAGACTGCCTCACTGTGCAACGCAAACCCCTCTGTGAGGAGAGACTTACCGCTGACGTCTTCCGTCCTCGGTGTAGAATCCAATCTGAGCTACAAGACTCTCTAGGCTCCATCACTCTCCTTCCCGCTTTTTCAGTCCGTCAAGAGACTTCGGACCCTGAGGCGACAAGCACTGTGCCTCTCCACGGCGTGGGAAGGCGAGTGGCACGGGTCCTAGAACGGAGGTGGAGAACCCAGTCTGGCTGACACGTAACCCTCCGGGAGTAACTGGTTTCTGGCGGACAGAAGCGTTCCCAGGAGGAAGGGCGGCGGCAGAAGGAAAGGGCGCCGCTACAAACCCTGGGAAACCAGCACCGGGGAACGTTGGGCTTGTCACCCACATCGCTGATCTGAAGGTAGACAGGGTTCCAACGCTTTGCTGAAGCCAAAGGAGAGGGGCCTGAAATGACCGAAGCCTGCGCCTGCCCTTTATCCCAAGGCTGTGGGAACGAAAGACACAACGGTCCCAGACTTTCCTCACCGCGCACAGCAAACCTCTCTGTGAGGCAACGTGCCACGCAGGGCGTCTGTCCCGAACGTAGAATCAAGTCGGTGCTCCAAGACTCCCTAGGCTGAGTCATTCTCCTTCCCGCTTGTTTGAGGCAGTCAGGAGACAGCTGCTGCCGACGCGACAAGCACCGTGCCTCCTGCCAGCTTGGGACAGCGAATGGCACGCGTCCTGGAGCGAAGAAGGCCGGGAGGGAACCCGGCCCGCCTGCACCTTTCCCCTGCAGCAACAGCTCGCGTCGGGAAGGAACAAGCGTTCTCGCGACCAAGTGCGGCCGCAGAAGGAAAGGGCAACGCTGCCAACTCCAGGAGACCCACACCGTCTCACGGCGGGCTTTTCACCCCCATCGCTGACCTGAGGGTAGGCAGGGTTCCAAGGCTTTCCTTAAGCACCAGGAGACGGCCCTGAAGTGACCTCTGCCCGTGCCTGCCCTTTGCCAAGGCTGGGTGAACGAGCGAGGCAAGGGCCCTAGTCTTCCCTCACTTTGCACAGCAATCCTCTCTGTGACGAAACGTTCTGCTGACGGCTCCTCTCCTGAACGTAGCATCCTAGCGAAGCCACAGGACACTCCTGGCCGAATCATTCTCTTTCCCTCTTTGTCTTTGACCGTCAGCAGACATCTGCTGCTGACGCGATTAGCACTGGGCCTCCTCCAAGCAGGGGAAAGCGAATGGCACGTGTCCCGGAGCGAAGGTCGGAACCCCCGTCCGCCTGCCACGGAGCCCCGCAGCCACAACTCGTTTCGTGAAGAAACGAGCGTTCCTGGGAGAAGGGCGGCCGCAGAAGGACAAGGCGACACCGCAAACCCGAGGAAACCACCACCCTGTCACGACCGGCGTGTCCCTCCCGTCGCTGATCTGAAGGTAGGCAGAGTGCCCAACGCTTTTCCCGAGCAATAGGAGAGGGCCCTAAAAGGACCAAAGGCCACGCCTCAGCTTTTTCGCGCGGCTCCGTGGACGAACGAGACAGGGGCCCCAGTGTTCTCTCACGGTGCGCAGCAAAAGGCTCCGTGAGGAGTCTTTCCACTCAGGGCTTCTGTCCCGAACACAGAACCAAGTCGGTGCTACGAGACTCCCTAGGCTGACCCATTCTCCTTCCCGCTAGTTTGAGGCAGTCAGGAGACAGCTGCTGCCGACGCGACAAGCACCGTGCCTCCTGCCAGCTTGGGACAGCGAATGGCACGCGTCCTGGAGCGAAGAAGGCCGGGAGGGAACCCGGCCCGCCTGCACCTTTCCCCTGCAGCAACAGCTCGCGTCGGGAAGGAACAAGCGTTCTCGCGACCAAGTGCGGCCGCAGAAGGAAAGGGCAACGCTGCCAACTCCAGGAGACCCACACCGTCTCACGGCGGGCTTTTCACCCCCATCGCTGACCTGAGGGTAGGCAGGGTTCCAAGGCTTTCCTTAAGCACCAGGAGACGGCCCTGAAGTGACCCCTGCCCGTGCCTCCCCTTTTCCAAAAGCTGTGTGAACGAACAAGGCAGGGTTCCCAGTCTTCCCTCACGGTGCGCAGCGGAGCTCTCTGTGAGGAAACGTTCCACTCGGGGCTTCTGTCCCGAACGTAGAATCAAGTCGGTGCTCCAAGACTCCCTAGGCTGAGTCATTCTCCTTCCCGCTTGTTTGAGGCAGTCAGGAGACAGCTGCTGCCGACGCGACAAGCACCGTGCCTCCTGCCAGCTTGGGACAGCGAATGGCACGCGTCCTGGAGCGAAGAAGGCCGGGAGGGAACCCGGTCCGCCCGCACCTGAACCCTGCAGCAACGACTCGTTTCGTGAAGGCACAAGCGGTCTCGGGAGCAAGTGCGGCATGCAGAAGCAAAGGGCGAAGCTGCCAACGCTAGGAAACCAACACCCTGTCGCGACGGGCTTTTCACCCCCATCGCTGATCTGAAGGTAGGCAGGGTTTCCGAAGCTCGCCTTCAGCATCGGGAGGGGGCCCCTTCAATGACCAAAGCCTCACCTTTACCCCAAGGCTGTGTGAACGAACGGTGCAAGGGCCCCAGACTGCCTCACTGTGCAACGCAAACCCCTCTGTGAGGAGAGACTTACCGCTGACGTCTTCCGTCCTCGGTGTAGAATCCAATCTGAGCTACAAGACTCTCTAGGCTCCATCACTCTCCTTCCCGCTTTTTCAGTCCGTCAAGAGACTTCGGACCCTGAGGCGACAAGCACTGTGCCTCTCCACGGCGTGGGAAGGCGAGTGGCACGGGTCCTAGAACGGAGGTGGAGAACCCAGTCTGGCTGACACGTAACCCTCCGGGAGTAACTGGTTTCTGGCGGACAGAAGCGTTCCCAGGAGGAAGGGCGGCGGCAGAAGGAAAGGGCGCCGCTACAAACCCTGGGAAACCAGCACCGGGGAACGTTGGGCTTGTCACCCACATCGCTGATCTGAAGGTAGACAGGGTTCCAACGCTTTGCTGAAGCCAAAGGAGAGGGGCCTGAAATGACCGAAGCCTGCGCCTGCCCTTTATCCCAAGGCTGTGGGAACGAAAGACACAACGGTCCCAGACTTTCCTCACCGCGCACAGCAAACCTCTCTGTGAGGCAACGTGCCACGCAGGGCGTCTGTCCCGAACGTAGAATCAAGTCGGTGCTCCAAGACTCCCTAGGCTGAGTCATTCTCCTTCCCGCTTGTTTGAGGCAGTCAGGAGACAGCTGCTGCCGACGCGACAAGCACCGTGCCTCCTGCCAGCTTGGGACAGCGAATGGCACGCGTCCTGGAGCGAAGAAGGCCGGGAGGGAACCCGGCCCGCCTGCACCTTTCCCCTGCAGCAACAGCTCGCGTCGGGAAGGAACAAGCGTTCTCGCGACCAAGTGCGGCCGCAGAAGGAAAGGGCAACGCTGCCAACTCCAGGAGACCCACACCGTCTCACGGCGGGCTTTTCACCCCCATCGCTGACCTGAGGGTAGGCAGGGTTCCAAGGCTTTCCTTAAGCACCAGGAGACGGCCCTGAAGTGACCTCTGCCCGTGCCTGCCCTTTGCCAAGGCTGGGTGAACGAGCGAGGCAAGGGCCCTAGTCTTCCCTCACTTTGCACAGCAATCCTCTCTGTGACGAAACGTTCTGCTGACGGCTCCTCTCCTGAACGTAGCATCCTAGCGAAGCCACAGGACACTCCTGGCCGAATCATTCTCTTTCCCTCTTTGTCTTTGACCGTCAGCAGACATCTGCTGCTGACGCGATTAGCACTGGGCCTCCTCCAAGCAGGGGAAAGCGAATGGCACGTGTCCCGGAGCGAAGGTCGGAACCCCCGTCCGCCTGCCACGGAGCCCCGCAGCCACAACTCGTTTCGTGAAGAAACGAGCGTTCCTGGGAGAAGGGCGGCCGCAGAAGGACAAGGCGACACCGCAAACCCGAGGAAACCACCACCCTGTCACGACCGGCGTGTCCCTCCCGTCGCTGATCTGAAGGTAGGCAGAGTGCCCAACGCTTTTCCCGAGCAATAGGAGAGGGCCCTAAAAGGACCAAAGGCCACGCCTCAGCTTTTTCGCGCGGCTCCGTGGACGAACGAGACAGGGGCCCCAGTGTTCTCTCACGGTGCGCAGCAAAAGGCTCCGTGAGGAGTCTTTCCACTCAGGGCTTCTGTCCCGAACACAGAACCAAGTCGGTGCTACGAGACTCCCTAGGCTGACCCATTCTCCTTCCCGCTAGTTTGAGGCAGTCAGGAGACAGCTGCTGCCGACGCGACAAGCACCGTGCCTCCTGCCAGCTTGGGACAGCGAATGGCACGCGTCCTGGAGCGAAGAAGGCCGGGAGGGAACCCGGCCCGCCTGCACCTTTCCCCTGCAGCAACAGCTCGCGTCGGGAAGGAACAAGCGTTCTCGCGACCAAGTGCGGCCGCAGAAGGAAAGGGCAACGCTGCCAACTCCAGGAGACCCACACCGTCTCACGGCGGGCTTTTCACCCCCATCGCTGACCTGAGGGTAGGCAGGGTTCCAAGGCTTTCCTTAAGCACCAGGAGACGGCCCTGAAGTGACCCCTGCCCGTGCCTCCCCTTTTCCAAAAGCTGTGTGAACGAACAAGGCAGGGTTCCCAGTCTTCCCTCACGGTGCGCAGCGGAGCTCTCTGTGAGGAAACGTTCCACTCGGGGCTTCTGTCCCGAACGTAGAATCAAGTCGGTGCTCCAAGACTCCCTAGGCTGAGTCATTCTCCTTCCCGCTTGTTTGAGGCAGTCAGGAGACAGCTGCTGCCGACGCGACAAGCACCGTGCCTCCTGCCAGCTTGGGACAGCGAATGGCACGCGTCCTGGAGCGAAGAAGGCCGGGAGGGAACCCGGTCCGCCCGCACCTGAACCCTGCAGCAACGACTCGTTTCGTGAAGGCACAAGCGGTCTCGGGAGCAAGTGCGGCATGCAGAAGCAAAGGGCGAAGCTGCCAACGCTAGGAAACCAACACCCTGTCGCGACGGGCTTTTCACCCCCATCGCTGATCTGAAGGTAGGCAGGGTTTCCGAAGCTCGCCTTCAGCATCGGGAGGGGGCCCCTTCAATGACCAAAGCCTCACCTTTACCCCAAGGCTGTGTGAACGAACGGTGCAAGGGCCCCAGACTGCCTCACTGTGCAACGCAAACCCCTCTGTGAGGAGAGACTTACCGCTGACGTCTTCCGTCCTCGGTGTAGAATCCAATCTGAGCTACAAGACTCTCTAGGCTCCATCACTCTCCTTCCCGCTTTTTCAGTCCGTCAAGAGACTTCGGACCCTGAGGCGACAAGCACTGTGCCTCTCCACGGCGTGGGAAGGCGAGTGGCACGGGTCCTAGAACGGAGGTGGAGAACCCAGTCTGGCTGACACGTAACCCTCCGGGAGTAACTGGTTTCTGGCGGACAGAAGCGTTCCCAGGAGGAAGGGCGGCGGCAGAAGGAAAGGGCGCCGCTACAAACCCTGGGAAACCAGCACCGGGGAACGTTGGGCTTGTCACCCACATCGCTGATCTGAAGGTAGACAGGGTTCCAACGCTTTGCTGAAGCCAAAGGAGAGGGGCCTGAAATGACCGAAGCCTGCGCCTGCCCTTTATCCCAAGGCTGTGGGAACGAAAGACACAACGGTCCCAGACTTTCCTCACCGCGCACAGCAAACCTCTCTGTGAGGCAACGTGCCACGCAGGGCGTCTGTCCCGAACGTAGAATCAAGTCGGTGCTCCAAGACTCCCTAGGCTGAGTCATTCTCCTTCCCGCTTGTTTGAGGCAGTCAGGAGACAGCTGCTGCCGACGCGACAAGCACCGTGCCTCCTGCCAGCTTGGGACAGCGAATGGCACGCGTCCTGGAGCGAAGAAGGCCGGGAGGGAACCCGGCCCGCCTGCACCTTTCCCCTGCAGCAACAGCTCGCGTCGGGAAGGAACAAGCGTTCTCGCGACCAAGTGCGGCCGCAGAAGGAAAGGGCAACGCTGCCAACTCCAGGAGACCCACACCGTCTCACGGCGGGCTTTTCACCCCCATCGCTGACCTGAGGGTAGGCAGGGTTCCAAGGCTTTCCTTAAGCACCAGGAGACGGCCCTGAAGTGACCTCTGCCCGTGCCTGCCCTTTGCCAAGGCTGGGTGAACGAGCGAGGCAAGGGCCCTAGTCTTCCCTCACTTTGCACAGCAATCCTCTCTGTGACGAAACGTTCTGCTGACGGCTCCTCTCCTGAACGTAGCATCCTAGCGAAGCCACAGGACACTCCTGGCCGAATCATTCTCTTTCCCTCTTTGTCTTTGACCGTCAGCAGACATCTGCTGCTGACGCGATTAGCACTGGGCCTCCTCCAAGCAGGGGAAAGCGAATGGCACGTGTCCCGGAGCGAAGGTCGGAACCCCCGTCCGCCTGCCACGGAGCCCCGCAGCCACAACTCGTTTCGTGAAGAAACGAGCGTTCCTGGGAGAAGGGCGGCCGCAGAAGGACAAGGCGACACCGCAAACCCGAGGAAACCACCACCCTGTCACGACCGGCGTGTCCCTCCCGTCGCTGATCTGAAGGTAGGCAGAGTGCCCAACGCTTTTCCCGAGCAATAGGAGAGGGCCCTAAAAGGACCAAAGGCCACGCCTCAGCTTTTTCGCGCGGCTCCGTGGACGAACGAGACAGGGGCCCCAGTGTTCTCTCACGGTGCGCAGCAAAAGGCTCCGTGAGGAGTCTTTCCACTCAGGGCTTCTGTCCCGAACACAGAACCAAGTCGGTGCTACGAGACTCCCTAGGCTGACCCATTCTCCTTCCCGCTAGTTTGAGGCAGTCAGGAGACAGCTGCTGCCGACGCGACAAGCACCGTGCCTCCTGCCAGCTTGGGACAGCGAATGGCACGCGTCCTGGAGCGAAGAAGGCCGGGAGGGAACCCGGCCCGCCTGCACCTTTCCCCTGCAGCAACAGCTCGCGTCGGGAAGGAACAAGCGTTCTCGCGACCAAGTGCGGCCGCAGAAGGAAAGGGCAACGCTGCCAACTCCAGGAGACCCACACCGTCTCACGGCGGGCTTTTCACCCCCATCGCTGACCTGAGGGTAGGCAGGGTTCCAAGGCTTTCCTTAAGCACCAGGAGACGGCCCTGAAGTGACCCCTGCCCGTGCCTCCCCTTTTCCAAAAGCTGTGTGAACGAACAAGGCAGGGTTCCCAGTCTTCCCTCACGGTGCACAGCGGAGCTCTCTGTGAGGAAACGTTCCACTCGGGGCTTCTGTCCCGAACGTAGAATCAAGTCGGTGCTCCAAGACTCCCTAGGCTGAGTCATTCTCCTTCCCGCTTGTTTGAGGCAGTCAGGAGACAGCTGCTGCCGACGCGACAAGCACCGTGCCTCCTGCCAGCTTGGGACAGCGAATGGCACGCGTCCTGGAGCGAAGAAGGCCGGGAGGGAACCCGGTCCGCCCGCACCTGAACCCTGCAGCAACGACTCGTTTCGTGAAGGCACAAGCGGTCTCGGGAGCAAGTGCGGCATGCAGAAGCAAAGGGCGAAGCTGCCAACGCTAGGAAACCAACACCCTGTCGCGACGGGCTTTTCACCCCCATCGCTGATCTGAAGGTAGGCAGGGTTTCCGAAGCTCGCCTTCAGCATCGGGAGGGGGCCCCTTCAATGACCAAAGCCTCACCTTTACCCCAAGGCTGTGTGAACGAACGGTGCAAGGGCCCCAGACTGCCTCACTGTGCAACGCAAACCCCTCTGTGAGGAGAGACTTACCGCTGACGTCTTCCGTCCTCGGTGTAGAATCCAATCTGAGCTACAAGACTCTCTAGGCTCCATCACTCTCCTTCCCGCTTTTTCAGTCCGTCAAGAGACTTCGGACCCTGAGGCGACAAGCACTGTGCCTCTCCACGGCGTGGGAAGGCGAGTGGCACGGGTCCTAGAACGGAGGTGGAGAACCCAGTCTGGCTGACACGTAACCCTCCGGGAGTAACTGGTTTCTGGCGGACAGAAGCGTTCCCAGGAGGAAGGGCGGCGGCAGAAGGAAAGGGCGCCGCTACAAACCCTGGGAAACCAGCACCGGGGAACGTTGGGCTTGTCACCCACATCGCTGATCTGAAGGTAGACAGGGTTCCAACGCTTTGCTGAAGCCAAAGGAGAGGGGCCTGAAATGACCGAAGCCTGCGCCTGCCCTTTATCCCAAGGCTGTGGGAACGAAAGACACAACGGTCCCAGACTTTCCTCACCGCGCACAGCAAACCTCTCTGTGAGGCAACGTGCCACGCAGGGCGTCTGTCCCGAACGTAGAATCAAGTCGGTGCTCCAAGACTCCCTAGGCTGAGTCATTCTCCTTCCCGCTTGTTTGAGGCAGTCAGGAGACAGCTGCTGCCGACGCGACAAGCACCGTGCCTCCTGCCAGCTTGGGACAGCGAATGGCACGCGTCCTGGAGCGAAGAAGGCCGGGAGGGAACCCGGCCCGCCTGCACCTTTCCCCTGCAGCAACAGCTCGCGTCGGGAAGGAACAAGCGTTCTCGCGACCAAGTGCGGCCGCAGAAGGAAAGGGCAACGCTGCCAACTCCAGGAGACCCACACCGTCTCACGGCGGGCTTTTCACCCCCATCGCTGACCTGAGGGTAGGCAGGGTTCCAAGGCTTTCCTTAAGCACCAGGAGACGGCCCTGAAGTGACCTCTGCCCGTGCCTGCCCTTTGCCAAGGCTGGGTGAACGAGCGAGGCAAGGGCCCTAGTCTTCCCTCACTTTGCACAGCAATCCTCTCTGTGACGAAACGTTCTGCTGACGGCTCCTCTCCTGAACGTAGCATCCTAGCGAAGCCACAGGACACTCCTGGCCGAATCATTCTCTTTCCCTCTTTGTCTTTGACCGTCAGCAGACATCTGCTGCTGACGCGATTAGCACTGGGCCTCCTCCAAGCAGGGGAAAGCGAATGGCACGTGTCCCGGAGCGAAGGTCGGAACCCCCGTCCGCCTGCCACGGAGCCCCGCAGCCACAACTCGTTTCGTGAAGAAACGAGCGTTCCTGGGAGAAGGGCGGCCGCAGAAGGACAAGGCGACACCGCAAACCCGAGGAAACCACCACCCTGTCACGACCGGCGTGTCCCTCCCGTCGCTGATCTGAAGGTAGGCAGAGTGCCCAACGCTTTTCCCGAGCAATAGGAGAGGGCCCTAAAAGGACCAAAGGCCACGCCTCAGCTTTTTCGCGCGGCTCCGTGGACGAACGAGACAGGGGCCCCAGTGTTCTCTCACGGTGCGCAGCAAAAGGCTCCGTGAGGAGTCTTTCCACTCAGGGCTTCTGTCCCGAACACAGAACCAAGTCGGTGCTACGAGACTCCCTAGGCTGACCCATTCTCCTTCCCGCTAGTTTGAGGCAGTCAGGAGACAGCTGCTGCCGACGCGACAAGCACCGTGCCTCCTGCCAGCTTGGGACAGCGAATGGCACGCGTCCTGGAGCGAAGAAGGCCGGGAGGGAACCCGGCCCGCCTGCACCTTTCCCCTGCAGCAACAGCTCGCGTCGGGAAGGAACAAGCGTTCTCGCGACCAAGTGCGGCCGCAGAAGGAAAGGGCAACGCTGCCAACTCCAGGAGACCCACACCGTCTCACGGCGGGCTTTTCACCCCCATCGCTGACCTGAGGGTAGGCAGGGTTCCAAGGCTTTCCTTAAGCACCAGGAGACGGCCCTGAAGTGACCCCTGCCCGTGCCTCCCCTTTTCCAAAAGCTGTGTGAACGAACAAGGCAGGGTTCCCAGTCTTCCCTCACGGTGCGCAGCGGAGCTCTCTGTGAGGAAACGTTCCACTCGGGGCTTCTGTCCCGAACGTAGAATCAAGTCGGTGCTCCAAGACTCCCTAGGCTGAGTCATTCTCCTTCCCGCTTGTTTGAGGCAGTCAGGAGACAGCTGCTGCCGACGCGACAAGCACCGTGCCTCCTGCCAGCTTGGGACAGCGAATGGCACGCGTCCTGGAGCGAAGAAGGCCGGGAGGGAACCCGGTCCGCCCGCACCTGAACCCTGCAGCAACGACTCGTTTCGTGAAGGCACAAGCGGTCTCGGGAGCAAGTGCGGCATGCAGAAGCAAAGGGCGAAGCTGCCAACGCTAGGAAACCAACACCCTGTCGCGACGGGCTTTTCACCCCCATCGCTGATCTGAAGGTAGGCAGGGTTTCCGAAGCTCGCCTTCAGCATCGGGAGGGGGCCCCTTCAATGACCAAAGCCTCACCTTTACCCCAAGGCTGTGTGAACGAACGGTGCAAGGGCCCCAGACTGCCTCACTGTGCAACGCAAACCCCTCTGTGAGGAGAGACTTACCGCTGACGTCTTCCGTCCTCGGTGTAGAATCCAATCTGAGCTACAAGACTCTCTAGGCTCCATCACTCTCCTTCCCGCTTTTTCAGTCCGTCAAGAGACTTCGGACCCTGAGGCGACAAGCACTGTGCCTCTCCACGGCGTGGGAAGGCGAGTGGCACGGGTCCTAGAACGGAGGTGGAGAACCCAGTCTGGCTGACACGTAACCCTCCGGGAGTAACTGGTTTCTGGCGGACAGAAGCGTTCCCAGGAGGAAGGGCGGCGGCAGAAGGAAAGGGCGCCGCTACAAACCCTGGGAAACCAGCACCGGGGAACGTTGGGCTTGTCACCCACATCGCTGATCTGAAGGTAGACAGGGTTCCAACGCTTTGCTGAAGCCAAAGGAGAGGGGCCTGAAATGACCGAAGCCTGCGCCTGCCCTTTATCCCAAGGCTGTGGGAACGAAAGACACAACGGTCCCAGACTTTCCTCACCGCGCACAGCAAACCTCTCTGTGAGGCAACGTGCCACGCAGGGCGTCTGTCCCGAACGTAGAATCAAGTCGGTGCTCCAAGACTCCCTAGGCTGAGTCATTCTCCTTCCCGCTTGTTTGAGGCAGTCAGGAGACAGCTGCTGCCGACGCGACAAGCACCGTGCCTCCTGCCAGCTTGGGACAGCGAATGGCACGCGTCCTGGAGCGAAGAAGGCCGGGAGGGAACCCGGCCCGCCTGCACCTTTCCCCTGCAGCAACAGCTCGCGTCGGGAAGGAACAAGCGTTCTCGCGACCAAGTGCGGCCGCAGAAGGAAAGGGCAACGCTGCCAACTCCAGGAGACCCACACCGTCTCACGGCGGGCTTTTCACCCCCATCGCTGACCTGAGGGTAGGCAGGGTTCCAAGGCTTTCCTTAAGCACCAGGAGACGGCCCTGAAGTGACCTCTGCCCGTGCCTGCCCTTTGCCAAGGCTGGGTGAACGAGCGAGGCAAGGGCCCTAGTCTTCCCTCACTTTGCACAGCAATCCTCTCTGTGACGAAACGTTCTGCTGACGGCTCCTCTCCTGAACGTAGCATCCTAGCGAAGCCACAGGACACTCCTGGCCGAATCATTCTCTTTCCCTCTTTGTCTTTGACCGTCAGCAGACATCTGCTGCTGACGCGATTAGCACTGGGCCTCCTCCAAGCAGGGGAAAGCGAATGGCACGTGTCCCGGAGCGAAGGTCGGAACCCCCGTCCGCCTGCCACGGAGCCCCGCAGCCACAACTCGTTTCGTGAAGAAACGAGCGTTCCTGGGAGAAGGGCGGCCGCAGAAGGACAAGGCGACACCGCAAACCCGAGGAAACCACCACCCTGTCACGACCGGCGTGTCCCTCCCGTCGCTGATCTGAAGGTAGGCAGAGTGCCCAACGCTTTTCCCGAGCAATAGGAGAGGGCCCTAAAAGGACCAAAGGCCACGCCTCAGCTTTTTCGCGCGGCTCCGTGGACGAACGAGACAGGGGCCCCAGTGTTCTCTCACGGTGCGCAGCAAAAGGCTCCGTGAGGAGTCTTTCCACTCAGGGCTTCTGTCCCGAACACAGAACCAAGTCGGTGCTACGAGACTCCCTAGGCTGACCCATTCTCCTTCCCGCTAGTTTGAGGCAGTCAGGAGACAGCTGCTGCCGACGCGACAAGCACCGTGCCTCCTGCCAGCTTGGGACAGCGAATGGCACGCGTCCTGGAGCGAAGAAGGCCGGGAGGGAACCCGGTCCGCCCGCACCTGAACCCTGCAGCAACGACTCGTTTCGTGAAGGCACAAGCGGTCTCGGGAGCAAGTGCGGCATGCAGAAGCAAAGGGCGAAGCTGCCAACGCTAGGAAACCAACACCCTGTCGCGACGGGCTTTTCACCCCCATCGCTGATCTGAAGGTAGGCAGGATTTCCGAAGCTCGCCTTCAGCATCGGGAGGGGGCCCCTTCAATGACCAAAGCCTCACCTTTACCCCAAGGCTGTGTGAACGAACGGTGCAAGGGCCCCAGACTGCCTCACTGTGCAACGCAAACCCCTCTGTGAGGAGAGACTTACCGCTGACGTCTTCCGTCCTCGGTGTAGAATCCAATCTGAGCTACAAGACTCTCTAGGCTCCATCACTCTCCTTCCCGCTTTTTCAGTCCGTCAAGAGACTTCGGACCCTGAGGCGACAAGCACTGTGCCTCTCCACGGCGTGGGAAGGCGAGTGGCACGGGTCCTAGAACGGAGGTGGAGAACCCAGTCTGGCTGACACGTAACCCTCCGGGAGTAACTGGTTTCTGGCGGACAGAAGCGTTCCCAGGAGGAAGGGCGGCGGCAGAAGGAAAGGGCGCCGCTACAAACCCTGGGAAACCAGCACCGGGGAACGTTGGGCTTGTCACCCACATCGCTGATCTGAAGGTAGACAGGGTTCCAACGCTTTGCTGAAGCCAAAGGAGAGGGGCCTGAAATGACCGAAGCCTGCGCCTGCCCTTTATCCCAAGGCTGTGGGAACGAAAGACACAACGGTCCCAGACTTTCCTCACCGCGCACAGCAAACCTCTCTGTGAGGCAACGTGCCACGCAGGGCGTCTGTCCCGAACGTAGAATCAAGTCGGTGCTCCAAGACTCCCTAGGCTGAGTCATTCTCCTTCCCGCTTGTTTGAGGCAGTCAGGAGACAGCTGCTGCCGACGCGACAAGCACCGTGCCTCCTGCCAGCTTGGGACAGCGAATGGCACGCGTCCTGGAGCGAAGAAGGCCGGGAGGGAACCCGGCCCGCCTGCACCTTTCCCCTGCAGCAACAGCTCGCGTCGGGAAGGAACAAGCGTTCTCGCGACCAAGTGCGGCCGCAGAAGGAAAGGGCAACGCTGCCAACTCCAGGAGACCCACACCGTCTCACGGCGGGCTTTTCACCCCCATCGCTGACCTGAGGGTAGGCAGGGTTCCAAGGCTTTCCTTAAGCACCAGGAGACGGCCCTGAAGTGACCTCTGCCCGTGCCTGCCCTTTGCCAAGGCTGGGTGAACGAGCGAGGCAAGGGCCCTAGTCTTCCCTCACTTTGCACAGCAATCCTCTCTGTGACGAAACGTTCTGCTGACGGCTCCTCTCCTGAACGTAGCATCCTAGCGAAGCCACAGGACACTCCTGGCCGAATCATTCTCTTTCCCTCTTTGTCTTTGACCGTCAGCAGACATCTGCTGCTGACGCGATTAGCACTGGGCCTCCTCCAAGCAGGGGAAAGCGAATGGCACGTGTCCCGGAGCGAAGGTCGGAACCCCCGTCCGCCTGCCACGGAGCCCCGCAGCCACAACTCGTTTCGTGAAGAAACGAGCGTTCCTGGGAGAAGGGCGGCCGCAGAAGGACAAGGCGACACCGCAAACCCGAGGAAACCACCACCCTGTCACGACCGGCGTGTCCCTCCCGTCGCTGATCTGAAGGTAGGCAGAGTGCCCAACGCTTTTCCCGAGCAATAGGAGAGGGCCCTAAAAGGACCAAAGGCCACGCCTCAGCTTTTTCGCGCGGCTCCGTGGACGAACGAGACAGGGGCCCCAGTGTTCTCTCACGGTGCGCAGCAAAAGGCTCCGTGAGGAGTCTTTCCACTCAGGGCTTCTGTCCCGAACACAGAACCAAGTCGGTGCTACGAGACTCCCTAGGCTGACCCATTCTCCTTCCCGCTAGTTTGAGGCAGTCAGGAGACAGCTGCTGCCGACGCGACAAGCACCGTGCCTCCTGCCAGCTTGGGACAGCGAATGGCACGCGTCCTGGAGCGAAGAAGGCCGGGAGGGAACCCGGCCCGCCTGCACCTTTCCCCTGCAGCAACAGCTCGCGTCGGGAAGGAACAAGCGTTCTCGCGACCAAGTGCGGCCGCAGAAGGAAAGGGCAACGCTGCCAACTCCAGGAGACCCACACCGTCTCACGGCGGGCTTTTCACCCCCATCGCTGACCTGAGGGTAGGCAGGGTTCCAAGGCTTTCCTTAAGCACCAGGAGACGGCCCTGAAGTGACCCCTGCCCGTGCCTCCCCTTTTCCAAAAGCTGTGTGAACGAACAAGGCAGGGTTCCCAGTCTTCCCTCACGGTGCGCAGCGGAGCTCTCTGTGAGGAAACGTTCCACTCGGGGCTTCTGTCCCGAACGTAGAATCAAGTCGGTGCTCCAAGACTCCCTAGGCTGAGTCATTCTCCTTCCCGCTTGTTTGAGGCAGTCAGGAGACAGCTGCTGCCGACGCGACAAGCACCGTGCCTCCTGCCAGCTTGGGACAGCGAATGGCACGCGTCCTGGAGCGAAGAAGGCCGGGAGGGAACCCGGTCCGCCCGCACCTGAACCCTGCAGCAACGACTCGTTTCGTGAAGGCACAAGCGGTCTCGGGAGCAAGTGCGGCATGCAGAAGCAAAGGGCGAAGCTGCCAACGCTAGGAAACCAACACCCTGTCGCGACGGGCTTTTCACCCCCATCGCTGATCTGAAGGTAGGCAGGGTTTCCGAAGCTCGCCTTCAGCATCGGGAGGGGGCCCCTTCAATGACCAAAGCCTCACCTTTACCCCAAGGCTGTGTGAACGAACGGTGCAAGGGCCCCAGACTGCCTCACTGTGCAACGCAAACCCCTCTGTGAGGAGAGACTTACCGCTGACGTCTTCCGTCCTCGGTGTAGAATCCAATCTGAGCTACAAGACTCTCTAGGCTCCATCACTCTCCTTCCCGCTTTTTCAGTCCGTCAAGAGACTTCGGACCCTGAGGCGACAAGCACTGTGCCTCTCCACGGCGTGGGAAGGCGAGTGGCACGGGTCCTAGAACGGAGGTGGAGAACCCAGTCTGGCTGACACGTAACCCTCCGGGAGTAACTGGTTTCTGGCGGACAGAAGCGTTCCCAGGAGGAAGGGCGGCGGCAGAAGGAAAGGGCGCCGCTACAAACCCTGGGAAACCAGCACCGGGGAACGTTGGGCTTGTCACCCACATCGCTGATCTGAAGGTAGACAGGGTTCCAACGCTTTGCTGAAGCCAAAGGAGAGGGGCCTGAAATGACCGAAGCCTGCGCCTGCCCTTTATCCCAAGGCTGTGGGAACGAAAGACACAACGGTCCCAGACTTTCCTCACCGCGCACAGCAAACCTCTCTGTGAGGCAACGTGCCACGCAGGGCGTCTGTCCCGAACGTAGAATCAAGTCGGTGCTCCAAGACTCCCTAGGCTGAGTCATTCTCCTTCCCGCTTGTTTGAGGCAGTCAGGAGACAGCTGCTGCCGACGCGACAAGCACCGTGCCTCCTGCCAGCTTGGGACAGCGAATGGCACGCGTCCTGGAGCGAAGAAGGCCGGGAGGGAACCCGGCCCGCCTGCACCTTTCCCCTGCAGCAACAGCTCGCGTCGGGAAGGAACAAGCGTTCTCGCGACCAAGTGCGGCCGCAGAAGGAAAGGGCAACGCTGCCAACTCCAGGAGACCCACACCGTCTCACGGCGGGCTTTTCACCCCCATCGCTGACCTGAGGGTAGGCAGGGTTCCAAGGCTTTCCTTAAGCACCAGGAGACGGCCCTGAAGTGACCTCTGCCCGTGCCTGCCCTTTGCCAAGGCTGGGTGAACGAGCGAGGCAAGGGCCCTAGTCTTCCCTCACTTTGCACAGCAATCCTCTCTGTGACGAAACGTTCTGCTGACGGCTCCTCTCCTGAACGTAGCATCCTAGCGAAGCCACAGGACACTCCTGGCCGAATCATTCTCTTTCCCTCTTTGTCTTTGACCGTCAGCAGACATCTGCTGCTGACGCGATTAGCACTGGGCCTCCTCCAAGCAGGGGAAAGCGAATGGCACGTGTCCCGGAGCGAAGGTCGGAACCCCCGTCCGCCTGCCACGGAGCCCCGCAGCCACAACTCGTTTCGTGAAGAAACGAGCGTTCCTGGGAGAAGGGCGGCCGCAGAAGGACAAGGCGACACCGCAAACCCGAGGAAACCACCACCCTGTCACGACCGGCGTGTCCCTCCCGTCGCTGATCTGAAGGTAGGCAGAGTGCCCAACGCTTTTCCCGAGCAATAGGAGAGGGCCCTAAAAGGACCAAAGGCCACGCCTCAGCTTTTTCGCGCGGCTCCGTGGACGAACGAGACAGGGGCCCCAGTGTTCTCTCACGGTGCGCAGCAAAAGGCTCCGTGAGGAGTCTTTCCACTCAGGGCTTCTGTCCCGAACACAGAACCAAGTCGGTGCTACGAGACTCCCTAGGCTGACCCATTCTCCTTCCCGCTAGTTTGAGGCAGTCAGGAGACAGCTGCTGCCGACGCGACAAGCACCGTGCCTCCTGCCAGCTTGGGACAGCGAATGGCACGCGTCCTGGAGCGAAGAAGGCCGGGAGGGAACCCGGCCCGCCTGCACCTTTCCCCTGCAGCAACAGCTCGCGTCGGGAAGGAACAAGCGTTCTCGCGACCAAGTGCGGCCGCAGAAGGAAAGGGCAACGCTGCCAACTCCAGGAGACCCACACCGTCTCACGGCGGGCTTTTCACCCCCATCGCTGACCTGAGGGTAGGCAGGGTTCCAAGGCTTTCCTTAAGCACCAGGAGACGGCCCTGAAGTGACCCCTGCCCGTGCCTCCCCTTTTCCAAAAGCTGTGTGAACGAACAAGGCAGGGTTCCCAGTCTTCCCTCACGGTGCGCAGCGGAGCTCTCTGTGAGGAAACGTTCCACTCGGGGCTTCTGTCCCGAACGTAGAATCAAGTCGGTGCTCCAAGACTCCCTAGGCTGAGTCATTCTCCTTCCCGCTTGTTTGAGGCAGTCAGGAGACAGCTGCTGCCGACGCGACAAGCACCGTGCCTCCTGCCAGCTTGGGACAGCGAATGGCACGCGTCCTGGAGCGAAGAAGGCCGGGAGGGAACCCGGTCCGCCCGCACCTGAACCCTGCAGCAACGACTCGTTTCGTGAAGGCACAAGCGGTCTCGGGAGCAAGTGCGGCATGCAGAAGCAAAGGGCGAAGCTGCCAACGCTAGGAAACCAACACCCTGTCGCGACGGGCTTTTCACCCCCATCGCTGATCTGAAGGTAGGCAGGGTTTCCGAAGCTCGCCTTCAGCATCGGGAGGGGGCCCCTTCAATGACCAAAGCCTCACCTTTACCCCAAGGCTGTGTGAACGAACGGTGCAAGGGCCCCAGACTGCCTCACTGTGCAACGCAAACCCCTCTGTGAGGAGAGACTTACCGCTGACGTCTTCCGTCCTCGGTGTAGAATCCAATCTGAGCTACAAGACTCTCTAGGCTCCATCACTCTCCTTCCCGCTTTTTCAGTCCGTCAAGAGACTTCGGACCCTGAGGCGACAAGCACTGTGCCTCTCCACGGCGTGGGAAGGCGAGTGGCACGGGTCCTAGAACGGAGGTGGAGAACCCAGTCTGGCTGACACGTAACCCTCCGGGAGTAACTGGTTTCTGGCGGACAGAAGCGTTCCCAGGAGGAAGGGCGGCGGCAGAAGGAAAGGGCGCCGCTACAAACCCTGGGAAACCAGCACCGGGGAACGTTGGGCTTGTCACCCACATCGCTGATCTGAAGGTAGACAGGGTTCCAACGCTTTGCTGAAGCCAAAGGAGAGGGGCCTGAAATGACCGAAGCCTGCGCCTGCCCTTTATCCCAAGGCTGTGGGAACGAAAGACACAACGGTCCCAGACTTTCCTCACCGCGCACAGCAAACCTCTCTGTGAGGCAACGTGCCACGCAGGGCGTCTGTCCCGAACGTAGAATCAAGTCGGTGCTCCAAGACTCCCTAGGCTGAGTCATTCTCCTTCCCGCTTGTTTGAGGCAGTCAGGAGACAGCTGCTGCCGACGCGACAAGCACCGTGCCTCCTGCCAGCTTGGGACAGCGAATGGCACGCGTCCTGGAGCGAAGAAGGCCGGGAGGGAACCCGGCCCGCCTGCACCTTTCCCCTGCAGCAACAGCTCGCGTCGGGAAGGAACAAGCGTTCTCGCGACCAAGTGCGGCCGCAGAAGGAAAGGGCAACGCTGCCAACTCCAGGAGACCCACACCGTCTCACGGCGGGCTTTTCACCCCCATCGCTGACCTGAGGGTAGGCAGGGTTCCAAGGCTTTCCTTAAGCACCAGGAGACGGCCCTGAAGTGACCTCTGCCCGTGCCTGCCCTTTGCCAAGGCTGGGTGAACGAGCGAGGCAAGGGCCCTAGTCTTCCCTCACTTTGCACAGCAATCCTCTCTGTGACGAAACGTTCTGCTGACGGCTCCTCTCCTGAACGTAGCATCCTAGCGAAGCCACAGGACACTCCTGGCCGAATCATTCTCTTTCCCTCTTTGTCTTTGACCGTCAGCAGACATCTGCTGCTGACGCGATTAGCACTGGGCCTCCTCCAAGCAGGGGAAAGCGAATGGCACGTGTCCCGGAGCGAAGGTCGGAACCCCCGTCCGCCTGCCACGGAGCCCCGCAGCCACAACTCGTTTCGTGAAGAAACGAGCGTTCCTGGGAGAAGGGCGGCCGCAGAAGGACAAGGCGACACCGCAAACCCGAGGAAACCACCACCCTGTCACGACCGGCGTGTCCCTCCCGTCGCTGATCTGAAGGTAGGCAGAGTGCCCAACGCTTTTCCCGAGCAATAGGAGAGGGCCCTAAAAGGACCAAAGGCCACGCCTCAGCTTTTTCGCGCGGCTCCGTGGACGAACGAGACAGGGGCCCCAGTGTTCTCTCACGGTGCGCAGCAAAAGGCTCCGTGAGGAGTCTTTCCACTCAGGGCTTCTGTCCCGAACACAGAACCAAGTCGGTGCTACGAGACTCCCTAGGCTGACCCATTCTCCTTCCCGCTAGTTTGAGGCAGTCAGGAGACAGCTGCTGCCGACGCGACAAGCACCGTGCCTCCTGCCAGCTTGGGACAGCGAATGGCACGCGTCCTGGAGCGAAGAAGGCCGGGAGGGAACCCGGCCCGCCTGCACCTTTCCCCTGCAGCAACAGCTCGCGTCGGGAAGGAACAAGCGTTCTCGCGACCAAGTGCGGCCGCAGAAGGAAAGGGCAACGCTGCCAACTCCAGGAGACCCACACCGTCTCACGGCGGGCTTTTCACCCCCATCGCTGACCTGAGGGTAGGCAGGGTTCCAAGGCTTTCCTTAAGCACCAGGAGACGGCCCTGAAGTGACCCCTGCCCGTGCCTCCCCTTTTCCAAAAGCTGTGTGAACGAACAAGGCAGGGTTCCCAGTCTTCCCTCACGGTGCGCAGCGGAGCTCTCTGTGAGGAAACGTTCCACTCGGGGCTTCTGTCCCGAACGTAGAATCAAGTCGGTGCTCCAAGACTCCCTAGGCTGAGTCATTCTCCTTCCCGCTTGTTTGAGGCAGTCAGGAGACAGCTGCTGCCGACGCGACAAGCACCGTGCCTCCTGCCAGCTTGGGACAGCGAATGGCACGCGTCCTGGAGCGAAGAAGGCCGGGAGGGAACCCGGTCCGCCCGCACCTGAACCCTGCAGCAACGACTCGTTTCGTGAAGGCACAAGCGGTCTCGGGAGCAAGTGCGGCATGCAGAAGCAAAGGGCGAAGCTGCCAACGCTAGGAAACCAACACCCTGTCGCGACGGGCTTTTCACCCCCATCGCTGATCTGAAGGTAGGCAGGGTTTCCGAAGCTCGCCTTCAGCATCGGGAGGGGGCCCCTTCAATGACCAAAGCCTCACCTTTACCCCAAGGCTGTGTGAACGAACGGTGCAAGGGCCCCAGACTGCCTCACTGTGCAACGCAAACCCCTCTGTGAGGAGAGACTTACCGCTGACGTCTTCCGTCCTCGGTGTAGAATCCAATCTGAGCTACAAGACTCTCTAGGCTCCATCACTCTCCTTCCCGCTTTTTCAGTCCGTCAAGAGACTTCGGACCCTGAGGCGACAAGCACTGTGCCTCTCCACGGCGTGGGAAGGCGAGTGGCACGGGTCCTAGAACGGAGGTGGAGAACCCAGTCTGGCTGACACGTAACCCTCCGGGAGTAACTGGTTTCTGGCGGACAGAAGCGTTCCCAGGAGGAAGGGCGGCGGCAGAAGGAAAGGGCGCCGCTACAAACCCTGGGAAACCAGCACCGGGGAACGTTGGGCTTGTCACCCACATCGCTGATCTGAAGGTAGACAGGGTTCCAACGCTTTGCTGAAGCCAAAGGAGAGGGGCCTGAAATGACCGAAGCCTGCGCCTGCCCTTTATCCCAAGGCTGTGGGAACGAAAGACACAACGGTCCCAGACTTTCCTCACCGCGCACAGCAAACCTCTCTGTGAGGCAACGTGCCACGCAGGGCGTCTGTCCCGAACGTAGAATCAAGTCGGTGCTCCAAGACTCCCTAGGCTGAGTCATTCTCCTTCCCGCTTGTTTGAGGCAGTCAGGAGACAGCTGCTGCCGACGCGACAAGCACCGTGCCTCCTGCCAGCTTGGGACAGCGAATGGCACGCGTCCTGGAGCGAAGAAGGCCGGGAGGGAACCCGGCCCGCCTGCACCTTTCCCCTGCAGCAACAGCTCGCGTCGGGAAGGAACAAGCGTTCTCGCGACCAAGTGCGGCCGCAGAAGGAAAGGGCAACGCTGCCAACTCCAGGAGACCCACACCGTCTCACGGCGGGCTTTTCACCCCCATCGCTGACCTGAGGGTAGGCAGGGTTCCAAGGCTTTCCTTAAGCACCAGGAGACGGCCCTGAAGTGACCTCTGCCCGTGCCTGCCCTTTGCCAAGGCTGGGTGAACGAGCGAGGCAAGGGCCCTAGTCTTCCCTCACTTTGCACAGCAATCCTCTCTGTGACGAAACGTTCTGCTGACGGCTCCTCTCCTGAACGTAGCATCCTAGCGAAGCCACAGGACACTCCTGGCCGAATCATTCTCTTTCCCTCTTTGTCTTTGACCGTCAGCAGACATCTGCTGCTGACGCGATTAGCACTGGGCCTCCTCCAAGCAGGGGAAAGCGAATGGCACGTGTCCCGGAGCGAAGGTCGGAACCCCCGTCCGCCTGCCACGGAGCCCCGCAGCCACAACTCGTTTCGTGAAGAAACGAGCGTTCCTGGGAGAAGGGCGGCCGCAGAAGGACAAGGCGACACCGCAAACCCGAGGAAACCACCACCCTGTCACGACCGGCGTGTCCCTCCCGTCGCTGATCTGAAGGTAGGCAGAGTGCCCAACGCTTTTCCCGAGCAATAGGAGAGGGCCCTAAAAGGACCAAAGGCCACGCCTCAGCTTTTTCGCGCGGCTCCGTGGACGAACGAGACAGGGGCCCCAGTGTTCTCTCACGGTGCGCAGCAAAAGGCTCCGTGAGGAGTCTTTCCACTCAGGGCTTCTGTCCCGAACACAGAACCAAGTCGGTGCTACGAGACTCCCTAGGCTGACCCATTCTCCTTCCCGCTAGTTTGAGGCAGTCAGGAGACAGCTGCTGCCGACGCGACAAGCACCGTGCCTCCTGCCAGCTTGGGACAGCGAATGGCACGCGTCCTGGAGCGAAGAAGGCCGGGAGGGAACCCGGCCCGCCTGCACCTTTCCCCTGCAGCAACAGCTCGCGTCGGGAAGGAACAAGCGTTCTCGCGACCAAGTGCGGCCGCAGAAGGAAAGGGCAACGCTGCCAACTCCAGGAGACCCACACCGTCTCACGGCGGGCTTTTCACCCCCATCGCTGACCTGAGGGTAGGCAGGGTTCCAAGGCTTTCCTTAAGCACCAGGAGACGGCCCTGAAGTGACCCCTGCCCGTGCCTCCCCTTTTCCAAAAGCTGTGTGAACGAACAAGGCAGGGTTCCCAGTCTTCCCTCACGGTGCGCAGCGGAGCTCTCTGTGAGGAAACGTTCCACTCGGGGCTTCTGTCCCGAACGTAGAATCAAGTCGGTGCTCCAAGACTCCCTAGGCTGAGTCATTCTCCTTCCCGCTTGTTTGAGGCAGTCAGGAGACAGCTGCTGCCGACGCGACAAGCACCGTGCCTCCTGCCAGCTTGGGACAGCGAATGGCACGCGTCCTGGAGCGAAGAAGGCCGGGAGGGAACCCGGTCCGCCCGCACCTGAACCCTGCAGCAACGACTCGTTTCGTGAAGGCACAAGCGGTCTCGGGAGCAAGTGCGGCATGCAGAAGCAAAGGGCGAAGCTGCCAACGCTAGGAAACCAACACCCTGTCGCGACGGGCTTTTCACCCCCATCGCTGATCTGAAGGTAGGCAGGGTTTCCGAAGCTCGCCTTCAGCATCGGGAGGGGGCCCCTTCAATGACCAAAGCCTCACCTTTACCCCAAGGCTGTGTGAACGAACGGTGCAAGGGCCCCAGACTGCCTCACTGTGCAACGCAAACCCCTCTGTGAGGAGAGACTTACCGCTGACGTCTTCCGTCCTCGGTGTAGAATCCAATCTGAGCTACAAGACTCTCTAGGCTCCATCACTCTCCTTCCCGCTTTTTCAGTCCGTCAAGAGACTTCGGACCCTGAGGCGACAAGCACTGTGCCTCTCCACGGCGTGGGAAGGCGAGTGGCACGGGTCCTAGAACGGAGGTGGAGAACCCAGTCTGGCTGACACGTAACCCTCCGGGAGTAACTGGTTTCTGGCGGACAGAAGCGTTCCCAGGAGGAAGGGCGGCGGCAGAAGGAAAGGGCGCCGCTACAAACCCTGGGAAACCAGCACCGGGGAACGTTGGGCTTGTCACCCACATCGCTGATCTGAAGGTAGACAGGGTTCCAACGCTTTGCTGAAGCCAAAGGAGAGGGGCCTGAAATGACCGAAGCCTGCGCCTGCCCTTTATCCCAAGGCTGTGGGAACGAAAGACACAACGGTCCCAGACTTTCCTCACCGCGCACAGCAAACCTCTCTGTGAGGCAACGTGCCACGCAGGGCGTCTGTCCCGAACGTAGAATCAAGTCGGTGCTCCAAGACTCCCTAGGCTGAGTCATTCTCCTTCCCGCTTGTTTGAGGCAGTCAGGAGACAGCTGCTGCCGACGCGACAAGCACCGTGCCTCCTGCCAGCTTGGGACAGCGAATGGCACGCGTCCTGGAGCGAAGAAGGCCGGGAGGGAACCCGGCCCGCCTGCACCTTTCCCCTGCAGCAACAGCTCGCGTCGGGAAGGAACAAGCGTTCTCGCGACCAAGTGCGGCCGCAGAAGGAAAGGGCAACGCTGCCAACTCCAGGAGACCCACACCGTCTCACGGCGGGCTTTTCACCCCCATCGCTGACCTGAGGGTAGGCAGGGTTCCAAGGCTTTCCTTAAGCACCAGGAGACGGCCCTGAAGTGACCTCTGCCCGTGCCTGCCCTTTGCCAAGGCTGGGTGAACGAGCGAGGCAAGGGCCCTAGTCTTCCCTCACTTTGCACAGCAATCCTCTCTGTGACGAAACGTTCTGCTGACGGCTCCTCTCCTGAACGTAGCATCCTAGCGAAGCCACAGGACACTCCTGGCCGAATCATTCTCTTTCCCTCTTTGTCTTTGACCGTCAGCAGACATCTGCTGCTGACGCGATTAGCACTGGGCCTCCTCCAAGCAGGGGAAAGCGAATGGCACGTGTCCCGGAGCGAAGGTCGGAACCCCCGTCCGCCTGCCACGGAGCCCCGCAGCCACAACTCGTTTCGTGAAGAAACGAGCGTTCCTGGGAGAAGGGCGGCCGCAGAAGGACAAGGCGACACCGCAAACCCGAGGAAACCACCACCCTGTCACGACCGGCGTGTCCCTCCCGTCGCTGATCTGAAGGTAGGCAGAGTGCCCAACGCTTTTCCCGAGCAATAGGAGAGGGCCCTAAAAGGACCAAAGGCCACGCCTCAGCTTTTTCGCGCGGCTCCGTGGACGAACGAGACAGGGGCCCCAGTGTTCTCTCACGGTGCGCAGCAAAAGGCTCCGTGAGGAGTCTTTCCACTCAGGGCTTCTGTCCCGAACACAGAACCAAGTCGGTGCTACGAGACTCCCTAGGCTGACCCATTCTCCTTCCCGCTAGTTTGAGGCAGTCAGGAGACAGCTGCTGCCGACGCGACAAGCACCGTGCCTCCTGCCAGCTTGGGACAGCGAATGGCACGCGTCCTGGAGCGAAGAAGGCCGGGAGGGAACCCGGTCCGCCCGCACCTGAACCCTGCAGCAACGACTCGTTTCGTGAAGGCACAAGCGGTCTCGGGAGCAAGTGCGGCATGCAGAAGCAAAGGGCGAAGCTGCCAACGCTAGGAAACCAACACCCTGTCTCGACGGGCTTTTCACCCCCATCGCTGATCTGAAGGTAGGCAGGATTTCCGAAGCTCGCCTTCAGCATCGGGAGGGGGCCCCTTCAATGACCAAAGCCTCACCTTTACCCCAAGGCTGTGTGAACGAACGGTGCAAGGGCCCCAGACTGCCTCACTGTGCAACGCAAACCCCTCTGTGAGGAGAGACTTACCGCTGACGTCTTCCGTCCTCGGTGTAGAATCCAATCTGAGCTACAAGACTCTCTAGGCTCCATCACTCTCCTTCCCGCTTTTTCAGTCCGTCAAGAGACTTCGGACCCTGAGGCGACAAGCACTGTGCCTCTCCACGGCGTGGGAAGGCGAGTGGCACGGGTCCTAGAACGGAGGTGGAGAACCCAGTCTGGCTGACACGTAACCCTCCGGGAGTAACTGGTTTCTGGCGGACAGAAGCGTTCCCAGGAGGAAGGGCGGCGGCAGAAGGAAAGGGCGCCGCTACAAACCCTGGGAAACCAGCACCGGGGAACGTTGGGCTTGTCACCCACATCGCTGATCTGAAGGTAGACAGGGTTCCAACGCTTTGCTGAAGCCAAAGGAGAGGGGCCTGAAATGACCGAAGCCTGCGCCTGCCCTTTATCCCAAGGCTGTGGGAACGAAAGACACAACGGTCCCAGACTTTCCTCACCGCGCACAGCAAACCTCTCTGTGAGGCAACGTGCCACGCAGGGCGTCTGTCCCGAACGTAGAATCAAGTCGGTGCTCCAAGACTCCCTAGGCTGAGTCATTCTCCTTCCCGCTTGTTTGAGGCAGTCAGGAGACAGCTGCTGCCGACGCGACAAGCACCGTGCCTCCTGCCAGCTTGGGACAGCGAATGGCACGCGTCCTGGAGCGAAGAAGGCCGGGAGGGAACCCGGCCCGCCTGCACCTTTCCCCTGCAGCAACAGCTCGCGTCGGGAAGGAACAAGCGTTCTCGCGACCAAGTGCGGCCGCAGAAGGAAAGGGCAACGCTGCCAACTCCAGGAGACCCACACCGTCTCACGGCGGGCTTTTCACCCCCATCGCTGACCTGAGGGTAGGCAGGGTTCCAAGGCTTTCCTTAAGCACCAGGAGACGGCCCTGAAGTGACCTCTGCCCGTGCCTGCCCTTTGCCAAGGCTGGGTGAACGAGCGAGGCAAGGGCCCTAGTCTTCCCTCACTTTGCACAGCAATCCTCTCTGTGACGAAACGTTCTGCTGACGGCTCCTCTCCTGAACGTAGCATCCTAGCGAAGCCACAGGACACTCCTGGCCGAATCATTCTCTTTCCCTCTTTGTCTTTGACCGTCAGCAGACATCTGCTGCTGACGCGATTAGCACTGGGCCTCCTCCAAGCAGGGGAAAGCGAATGGCACGTGTCCCGGAGCGAAGGTCGGAACCCCCGTCCGCCTGCCACGGAGCCCCGCAGCCACAACTCGTTTCGTGAAGAAACGAGCGTTCCTGGGAGAAGGGCGGCCGCAGAAGGACAAGGCGACACCGCAAACCCGAGGAAACCACCACCCTGTCACGACCGGCGTGTCCCTCCCGTCGCTGATCTGAAGGTAGGCAGAGTGCCCAACGCTTTTCCCGAGCAATAGGAGAGGGCCCTAAAAGGACCAAAGGCCACGCCTCAGCTTTTTCGCGCGGCTCCGTGGACGAACGAGACAGGGGCCCCAGTGTTCTCTCACGGTGCGCAGCAAAAGGCTCCGTGAGGAGTCTTTCCACTCAGGGCTTCTGTCCCGAACACAGAACCAAGTCGGTGCTACGAGACTCCCTAGGCTGACCCATTCTCCTTCCCGCTAGTTTGAGGCAGTCAGGAGACAGCTGCTGCCGACGCGACAAGCACCGTGCCTCCTGCCAGCTTGGGACAGCGAATGGCACGCGTCCTGGAGCGAAGAAGGCCGGGAGGGAACCCGGCCCGCCTGCACCTTTCCCCTGCAGCAACAGCTCGCGTCGGGAAGGAACAAGCGTTCTCGCGACCAAGTGCGGCCGCAGAAGGAAAGGGCAACGCTGCCAACTCCAGGAGACCCACACCGTCTCACGGCGGGCTTTTCACCCCCATCGCTGACCTGAGGGTAGGCAGGGTTCCAAGGCTTTCCTTAAGCACCAGGAGACGGCCCTGAAGTGACCCCTGCCCGTGCCTCCCCTTTTCCAAAAGCTGTGTGAACGAACAAGGCAGGGTTCCCAGTCTTCCCTCACGGTGCGCAGCGGAGCTCTCTGTGAGGAAACGTTCCACTCGGGGCTTCTGTCCCGAACGTAGAATCAAGTCGGTGCTCCAAGACTCCCTAGGCTGAGTCATTCTCCTTCCCGCTTGTTTGAGGCAGTCAGGAGACAGCTGCTGCCGACGCGACAAGCACCGTGCCTCCTGCCAGCTTGGGACAGCGAATGGCACGCGTCCTGGAGCGAAGAAGGCCGGGAGGGAACCCGGTCCGCCCGCACCTGAACCCTGCAGCAACGACTCGTTTCGTGAAGGCACAAGCGGTCTCGGGAGCAAGTGCGGCATGCAGAAGCAAAGGGCGAAGCTGCCAACGCTAGGAAACCAACACCCTGTCGCGACGGGCTTTTCACCCCCATCGCTGATCTGAAGGTAGGCAGGGTTTCCGAAGCTCGCCTTCAGCATCGGGAGGGGGCCCCTTCAATGACCAAAGCCTCACCTTTACCCCAAGGCTGTGTGAACGAACGGTGCAAGGGCCCCAGACTGCCTCACTGTGCAACGCAAACCCCTCTGTGAGGAGAGACTTACCGCTGACGTCTTCCGTCCTCGGTGTAGAATCCAATCTGAGCTACAAGACTCTCTAGGCTCCATCACTCTCCTTCCCGCTTTTTCAGTCCGTCAAGAGACTTCGGACCCTGAGGCGACAAGCACTGTGCCTCTCCACGGCGTGGGAAGGCGAGTGGCACGGGTCCTAGAACGGAGGTGGAGAACCCAGTCTGGCTGACACGTAACCCTCCGGGAGTAACTGGTTTCTGGCGGACAGAAGCGTTCCCAGGAGGAAGGGCGGCGGCAGAAGGAAAGGGCGCCGCTACAAACCCTGGGAAACCAGCACCGGGGAACGTTGGGCTTGTCACCCACATCGCTGATCTGAAGGTAGACAGGGTTCCAACGCTTTGCTGAAGCCAAAGGAGAGGGGCCTGAAATGACCGAAGCCTGCGCCTGCCCTTTATCCCAAGGCTGTGGGAACGAAAGACACAACGGTCCCAGACTTTCCTCACCGCGCACAGCAAACCTCTCTGTGAGGCAACGTGCCACGCAGGGCGTCTGTCCCGAACGTAGAATCAAGTCGGTGCTCCAAGACTCCCTAGGCTGAGTCATTCTCCTTCCCGCTTGTTTGAGGCAGTCAGGAGACAGCTGCTGCCGACGCGACAAGCACCGTGCCTCCTGCCAGCTTGGGACAGCGAATGGCACGCGTCCTGGAGCGAAGAAGGCCGGGAGGGAACCCGGCCCGCCTGCACCTTTCCCCTGCAGCAACAGCTCGCGTCGGGAAGGAACAAGCGTTCTCGCGACCAAGTGCGGCCGCAGAAGGAAAGGGCAACGCTGCCAACTCCAGGAGACCCACACCGTCTCACGGCGGGCTTTTCACCCCCATCGCTGACCTGAGGGTAGGCAGGGTTCCAAGGCTTTCCTTAAGCACCAGGAGACGGCCCTGAAGTGACCTCTGCCCGTGCCTGCCCTTTGCCAAGGCTGGGTGAACGAGCGAGGCAAGGGCCCTAGTCTTCCCTCACTTTGCACAGCAATCCTCTCTGTGACGAAACGTTCTGCTGACGGCTCCTCTCCTGAACGTAGCATCCTAGCGAAGCCACAGGACACTCCTGGCCGAATCATTCTCTTTCCCTCTTTGTCTTTGACCGTCAGCAGACATCTGCTGCTGACGCGATTAGCACTGGGCCTCCTCCAAGCAGGGGAAAGCGAATGGCACGTGTCCCGGAGCGAAGGTCGGAACCCCCGTCCGCCTGCCACGGAGCCCCGCAGCCACAACTCGTTTCGTGAAGAAACGAGCGTTCCTGGGAGAAGGGCGGCCGCAGAAGGACAAGGCGACACCGCAAACCCGAGGAAACCACCACCCTGTCACGACCGGCGTGTCCCTCCCGTCGCTGATCTGAAGGTAGGCAGAGTGCCCAACGCTTTTCCCGAGCAATAGGAGAGGGCCCTAAAAGGACCAAAGGCCACGCCTCAGCTTTTTCGCGCGGCTCCGTGGACGAACGAGACAGGGGCCCCAGTGTTCTCTCACGGTGCGCAGCAAAAGGCTCCGTGAGGAGTCTTTCCACTCAGGGCTTCTGTCCCGAACACAGAACCAAGTCGGTGCTACGAGACTCCCTAGGCTGACCCATTCTCCTTCCCGCTAGTTTGAGGCAGTCAGGAGACAGCTGCTGCCGACGCGACAAGCACCGTGCCTCCTGCCAGCTTGGGACAGCGAATGGCACGCGTCCTGGAGCGAAGAAGGCCGGGAGGGAACCCGGCCCGCCTGCACCTTTCCCCTGCAGCAACAGCTCGCGTCGGGAAGGAACAAGCGTTCTCGCGACCAAGTGCGGCCGCAGAAGGAAAGGGCAACGCTGCCAACTCCAGGAGACCCACACCGTCTCACGGCGGGCTTTTCACCCCCATCGCTGACCTGAGGGTAGGCAGGGTTCCAAGGCTTTCCTTAAGCACCAGGAGACGGCCCTGAAGTGACCCCTGCCCGTGCCTCCCCTTTTCCAAAAGCTGTGTGAACGAACAAGGCAGGGTTCCCAGTCTTCCCTCACGGTGCGCAGCGGAGCTCTCTGTGAGGAAACGTTCCACTCGGGGCTTCTGTCCCGAACGTAGAATCAAGTCGGTGCTCCAAGACTCCCTAGGCTGAGTCATTCTCCTTCCCGCTTGTTTGAGGCAGTCAGGAGACAGCTGCTGCCGACGCGACAAGCACCGTGCCTCCTGCCAGCTTGGGACAGCGAATGGCACGCGTCCTGGAGCGAAGAAGGCCGGGAGGGAACCCGGTCCGCCCGCACCTGAACCCTGCAGCAACGACTCGTTTCGTGAAGGCACAAGCGGTCTCGGGAGCAAGTGCGGCATGCAGAAGCAAAGGGCGAAGCTGCCAACGCTAGGAAACCAACACCCTGTCGCGACGGGCTTTTCACCCCCATCGCTGATCTGAAGGTAGGCAGGGTTTCCGAAGCTCGCCTTCAGCATCGGGAGGGGGCCCCTTCAATGACCAAAGCCTCACCTTTACCCCAAGGCTGTGTGAACGAACGGTGCAAGGGCCCCAGACTGCCTCACTGTGCAACGCAAACCCCTCTGTGAGGAGAGACTTACCGCTGACGTCTTCCGTCCTCGGTGTAGAATCCAATCTGAGCTACAAGACTCTCTAGGCTCCATCACTCTCCTTCCCGCTTTTTCAGTCCGTCAAGAGACTTCGGACCCTGAGGCGACAAGCACTGTGCCTCTCCACGGCGTGGGAAGGCGAGTGGCACGGGTCCTAGAACGGAGGTGGAGAACCCAGTCTGGCTGACACGTAACCCTCCGGGAGTAACTGGTTTCTGGCGGACAGAAGCGTTCCCAGGAGGAAGGGCGGCGGCAGAAGGAAAGGGCGCCGCTACAAACCCTGGGAAACCAGCACCGGGGAACGTTGGGCTTGTCACCCACATCGCTGATCTGAAGGTAGACAGGGTTCCAACGCTTTGCTGAAGCCAAAGGAGAGGGGCCTGAAATGACCGAAGCCTGCGCCTGCCCTTTATCCCAAGGCTGTGGGAACGAAAGACACAACGGTCCCAGACTTTCCTCACCGCGCACAGCAAACCTCTCTGTGAGGCAACGTGCCACGCAGGGCGTCTGTCCCGAACGTAGAATCAAGTCGGTGCTCCAAGACTCCCTAGGCTGAGTCATTCTCCTTCCCGCTTGTTTGAGGCAGTCAGGAGACAGCTGCTGCCGACGCGACAAGCACCGTGCCTCCTGCCAGCTTGGGACAGCGAATGGCACGCGTCCTGGAGCGAAGAAGGCCGGGAGGGAACCCGGCCCGCCTGCACCTTTCCCCTGCAGCAACAGCTCGCGTCGGGAAGGAACAAGCGTTCTCGCGACCAAGTGCGGCCGCAGAAGGAAAGGGCAACGCTGCCAACTCCAGGAGACCCACACCGTCTCACGGCGGGCTTTTCACCCCCATCGCTGACCTGAGGGTAGGCAGAGTTCCAAGGCTTTCCTTAAGCACCAGGAGACGGCCCTGAAGTGACCTCTGCCCGTGCCTGCCCTTTGCCAAGGCTGGGTGAACGAGCGAGGCAAGGGCCCTAGTCTTCCCTCACTTTGCACAGCAATCCTCTCTGTGACGAAACGTTCTGCTGACGGCTCCTCTCCTGAACGTAGCATCCTAGCGAAGCCACAGGACACTCCTGGCCGAATCATTCTCTTTCCCTCTTTGTCTTTGACCGTCAGCAGACATCTGCTGCTGACGCGATTAGCACTGGGCCTCCTCCAAGCAGGGGAAAGCGAATGGCACGTGTCCCGGAGCGAAGGTCGGAACCCCCGTCCGCCTGCCACGGAGCCCCGCAGCCACAACTCGTTTCGTGAAGAAACGAGCGTTCCTGGGAGAAGGGCGGCCGCAGAAGGACAAGGCGACACCGCAAACCCGAGGAAACCACCACCCTGTCACGACCGGCGTGTCCCTCCCGTCGCTGATCTGAAGGTAGGCAGAGTGCCCAACGCTTTTCCCGAGCAATAGGAGAGGGCCCTAAAAGGACCAAAGGCCACGCCTCAGCTTTTTCGCGCGGCTCCGTGGACGAACGAGACAGGGGCCCCAGTGTTCTCTCACGGTGCGCAGCAAAAGGCTCCGTGAGGAGTCTTTCCACTCAGGGCTTCTGTCCCGAACACAGAACCAAGTCGGTGCTACGAGACTCCCTAGGCTGACCCATTCTCCTTCCCGCTAGTTTGAGGCAGTCAGGAGACAGCTGCTGCCGACGCGACAAGCACCGTGCCTCCTGCCAGCTTGGGACAGCGAATGGCACGCGTCCTGGAGCGAAGAAGGCCGGGAGGGAACCCGGTCCGCCCGCACCTGAACCCTGCAGCAACGACTCGTTTCGTGAAGGCACAAGCGGTCTCGGGAGCAAGTGCGGCATGCAGAAGCAAAGGGCGAAGCTGCCAACGCTAGGAAACCAACACCCTGTCGCGACGGGCTTTTCACCCCCATCGCTGATCTGAAGGTAGGCAGGATTTCCGAAGCTCGCCTTCAGCATCGGGAGGGGGCCCCTTCAATGACCAAAGCCTCACCTTTACCCCAAGGCTGTGTGAACGAACGGTGCAAGGGCCCCAGACTGCCTCACTGTGCAACGCAAACCCCTCTGTGAGGAGAGACTTACCGCTGACGTCTTCCGTCCTCGGTGTAGAATCCAATCTGAGCTACAAGACTCTCTAGGCTCCATCACTCTCCTTCCCGCTTTTTCAGTCCGTCAAGAGACTTCGGACCCTGAGGCGACAAGCACTGTGCCTCTCCACGGCGTGGGAAGGCGAGTGGCACGGGTCCTAGAACGGAGGTGGAGAACCCAGTCTGGCTGACACGTAACCCTCCGGGAGTAACTGGTTTCTGGCGGACAGAAGCGTTCCCAGGAGGAAGGGCGGCGGCAGAAGGAAAGGGCGCCGCTACAAACCCTGGGAAACCAGCACCGGGGAACGTTGGGCTTGTCACCCACATCGCTGATCTGAAGGTAGACAGGGTTCCAACGCTTTGCTGAAGCCAAAGGAGAGGGGCCTGAAATGACCGAAGCCTGCGCCTGCCCTTTATCCCAAGGCTGTGGGAACGAAAGACACAACGGTCCCAGACTTTCCTCACCGCGCACAGCAAACCTCTCTGTGAGGCAACGTGCCACGCAGGGCGTCTGTCCCGAACGTAGAATCAAGTCGGTGCTCCAAGACTCCCTAGGCTGAGTCATTCTCCTTCCCGCTTGTTTGAGGCAGTCAGGAGACAGCTGCTGCCGACGCGACAAGCACCGTGCCTCCTGCCAGCTTGGGACAGCGAATGGCACGCGTCCTGGAGCGAAGAAGGCCGGGAGGGAACCCGGCCCGCCTGCACCTTTCCCCTGCAGCAACAGCTCGCGTCGGGAAGGAACAAGCGTTCTCGCGACCAAGTGCGGCCGCAGAAGGAAAGGGCAACGCTGCCAACTCCAGGAGACCCACACCGTCTCACGGCGGGCTTTTCACCCCCATCGCTGACCTGAGGGTAGGCAGGGTTCCAAGGCTTTCCTTAAGCACCAGGAGACGGCCCTGAAGTGACCTCTGCCCGTGCCTGCCCTTTGCCAAGGCTGGGTGAACGAGCGAGGCAAGGGCCCTAGTCTTCCCTCACTTTGCACAGCAATCCTCTCTGTGACGAAACGTTCTGCTGACGGCTCCTCTCCTGAACGTAGCATCCTAGCGAAGCCACAGGACACTCCTGGCCGAATCATTCTCTTTCCCTCTTTGTCTTTGACCGTCAGCAGACATCTGCTGCTGACGCGATTAGCACTGGGCCTCCTCCAAGCAGGGGAAAGCGAATGGCACGTGTCCCGGAGCGAAGGTCGGAACCCCCGTCCGCCTGCCACGGAGCCCCGCAGCCACAACTCGTTTCGTGAAGAAACGAGCGTTCCTGGGAGAAGGGCGGCCGCAGAAGGACAAGGCGACACCGCAAACCCGAGGAAACCACCACCCTGTCACGACCGGCGTGTCCCTCCCGTCGCTGATCTGAAGGTAGGCAGAGTGCCCAACGCTTTTCCCGAGCAATAGGAGAGGGCCCTAAAAGGACCAAAGGCCACGCCTCAGCTTTTTCGCGCGGCTCCGTGGACGAACGAGACAGGGGCCCCAGTGTTCTCTCACGGTGCGCAGCAAAAGGCTCCGTGAGGAGTCTTTCCACTCAGGGCTTCTGTCCCGAACACAGAACCAAGTCGGTGCTACGAGACTCCCTAGGCTGACCCATTCTCCTTCCCGCTAGTTTGAGGCAGTCAGGAGACAGCTGCTGCCGACGCGACAAGCACCGTGCCTCCTGCCAGCTTGGGACAGCGAATGGCACGCGTCCTGGAGCGAAGAAGGCCGGGAGGGAACCCGGCCCGCCTGCACCTTTCCCCTGCAGCAACAGCTCGCGTCGGGAAGGAACAAGCGTTCTCGCGACCAAGTGCGGCCGCAGAAGGAAAGGGCAACGCTGCCAACTCCAGGAGACCCACACCGTCTCACGGCGGGCTTTTCACCCCCATCGCTGACCTGAGGGTAGGCAGGGTTCCAAGGCTTTCCTTAAGCACCAGGAGACGGCCCTGAAGTGACCCCTGCCCGTGCCTCCCCTTTTCCAAAAGCTGTGTGAACGAACAAGGCAGGGTTCCCAGTCTTCCCTCACGGTGCGCAGCGGAGCTCTCTGTGAGGAAACGTTCCACTCGGGGCTTCTGTCCCGAACGTAGAATCAAGTCGGTGCTCCAAGACTCCCTAGGCTGAGTCATTCTCCTTCCCGCTTGTTTGAGGCAGTCAGGAGACAGCTGCTGCCGACGCGACAAGCACCGTGCCTCCTGCCAGCTTGGGACAGCGAATGGCACGCGTCCTGGAGCGAAGAAGGCCGGGAGGGAACCCGGTCCGCCCGCACCTGAACCCTGCAGCAACGACTCGTTTCGTGAAGGCACAAGCGGTCTCGGGAGCAAGTGCGGCATGCAGAAGCAAAGGGCGAAGCTGCCAACGCTAGGAAACCAACACCCTGTCGCGACGGGCTTTTCACCCCCATCGCTGATCTGAAGGTAGGCAGGGTTTCCGAAGCTCGCCTTCAGCATCGGGAGGGGGCCCCTTCAATGACCAAAGCCTCACCTTTACCCCAAGGCTGTGTGAACGAACGGTGCAAGGGCCCCAGACTGCCTCACTGTGCAACGCAAACCCCTCTGTGAGGAGAGACTTACCGCTGACGTCTTCCGTCCTCGGTGTAGAATCCAATCTGAGCTACAAGACTCTCTAGGCTCCATCACTCTCCTTCCCGCTTTTTCAGTCCGTCAAGAGACTTCGGACCCTGAGGCGACAAGCACTGTGCCTCTCCACGGCGTGGGAAGGCGAGTGGCACGGGTCCTAGAACGGAGGTGGAGAACCCAGTCTGGCTGACACGTAACCCTCCGGGAGTAACTGGTTTCTGGCGGACAGAAGCGTTCCCAGGAGGAAGGGCGGCGGCAGAAGGAAAGGGCGCCGCTACAAACCCTGGGAAACCAGCACCGGGGAACGTTGGGCTTGTCACCCACATCGCTGATCTGAAGGTAGACAGGGTTCCAACGCTTTGCTGAAGCCAAAGGAGAGGGGCCTGAAATGACCGAAGCCTGCGCCTGCCCTTTATCCCAAGGCTGTGGGAACGAAAGACACAACGGTCCCAGACTTTCCTCACCGCGCACAGCAAACCTCTCTGTGAGGCAACGTGCCACGCAGGGCGTCTGTCCCGAACGTAGAATCAAGTCGGTGCTCCAAGACTCCCTAGGCTGAGTCATTCTCCTTCCCGCTTGTTTGAGGCAGTCAGGAGACAGCTGCTGCCGACGCGACAAGCACCGTGCCTCCTGCCAGCTTGGGACAGCGAATGGCACGCGTCCTGGAGCGAAGAAGGCCGGGAGGGAACCCGGCCCGCCTGCACCTTTCCCCTGCAGCAACAGCTCGCGTCGGGAAGGAACAAGCGTTCTCGCGACCAAGTGCGGCCGCAGAAGGAAAGGGCAACGCTGCCAACTCCAGGAGACCCACACCGTCTCACGGCGGGCTTTTCACCCCCATCGCTGACCTGAGGGTAGGCAGGGTTCCAAGGCTTTCCTTAAGCACCAGGAGACGGCCCTGAAGTGACCTCTGCCCGTGCCTGCCCTTTGCCAAGGCTGGGTGAACGAGCGAGGCAAGGGCCCTAGTCTTCCCTCACTTTGCACAGCAATCCTCTCTGTGACGAAACGTTCTGCTGACGGCTCCTCTCCTGAACGTAGCATCCTAGCGAAGCCACAGGACACTCCTGGCCGAATCATTCTCTTTCCCTCTTTGTCTTTGACCGTCAGCAGACATCTGCTGCTGACGCGATTAGCACTGGGCCTCCTCCAAGCAGGGGAAAGCGAATGGCACGTGTCCCGGAGCGAAGGTCGGAACCCCCGTCCGCCTGCCACGGAGCCCCGCAGCCACAACTCGTTTCGTGAAGAAACGAGCGTTCCTGGGAGAAGGGCGGCCGCAGAAGGACAAGGCGACACCGCAAACCCGAGGAAACCACCACCCTGTCACGACCGGCGTGTCCCTCCCGTCGCTGATCTGAAGGTAGGCAGAGTGCCCAACGCTTTTCCCGAGCAATAGGAGAGGGCCCTAAAAGGACCAAAGGCCACGCCTCAGCTTTTTCGCGCGGCTCCGTGGACGAACGAGACAGGGGCCCCAGTGTTCTCTCACGGTGCGCAGCAAAAGGCTCCGTGAGGAGTCTTTCCACTCAGGGCTTCTGTCCCGAACACAGAACCAAGTCGGTGCTACGAGACTCCCTAGGCTGACCCATTCTCCTTCCCGCTAGTTTGAGGCAGTCAGGAGACAGCTGCTGCCGACGCGACAAGCACCGTGCCTCCTGCCAGCTTGGGACAGCGAATGGCACGCGTCCTGGAGCGAAGAAGGCCGGGAGGGAACCCGGCCCGCCTGCACCTTTCCCCTGCAGCAACAGCTCGCGTCGGGAAGGAACAAGCGTTCTCGCGACCAAGTGCGGCCGCAGAAGGAAAGGGCAACGCTGCCAACTCCAGGAGACCCACACCGTCTCACGGCGGGCTTTTCACCCCCATCGCTGACCTGAGGGTAGGCAGGGTTCCAAGGCTTTCCTTAAGCACCAGGAGACGGCCCTGAAGTGACCCCTGCCCGTGCCTCCCCTTTTCCAAAAGCTGTGTGAACGAACAAGGCAGGGTTCCCAGTCTTCCCTCACGGTGCGCAGCGGAGCTCTCTGTGAGGAAACGTTCCACTCGGGGCTTCTGTCCCGAACGTAGAATCAAGTCGGTGCTCCAAGACTCCCTAGGCTGAGTCATTCTCCTTCCCGCTTGTTTGAGGCAGTCAGGAGACAGCTGCTGCCGACGCGACAAGCACCGTGCCTCCTGCCAGCTTGGGACAGCGAATGGCACGCGTCCTGGAGCGAAGAAGGCCGGGAGGGAACCCGGTCCGCCCGCACCTGAACCCTGCAGCAACGACTCGTTTCGTGAAGGCACAAGCGGTCTCGGGAGCAAGTGCGGCATGCAGAAGCAAAGGGCGAAGCTGCCAACGCTAGGAAACCAACACCCTGTCGCGACGGGCTTTTCACCCCCATCGCTGATCTGAAGGTAGGCAGGGTTTCCGAAGCTCGCCTTCAGCATCGGGAGGGGGCCCCTTCAATGACCAAAGCCTCACCTTTACCCCAAGGCTGTGTGAACGAACGGTGCAAGGGCCCCAGACTGCCTCACTGTGCAACGCAAACCCCTCTGTGAGGAGAGACTTACCGCTGACGTCTTCCGTCCTCGGTGTAGAATCCAATCTGAGCTACAAGACTCTCTAGGCTCCATCACTCTCCTTCCCGCTTTTTCAGTCCGTCAAGAGACTTCGGACCCTGAGGCGACAAGCACTGTGCCTCTCCACGGCGTGGGAAGGCGAGTGGCACGGGTCCTAGAACGGAGGTGGAGAACCCAGTCTGGCTGACACGTAACCCTCCGGGAGTAACTGGTTTCTGGCGGACAGAAGCGTTCCCAGGAGGAAGGGCGGCGGCAGAAGGAAAGGGCGCCGCTACAAACCCTGGGAAACCAGCACCGGGGAACGTTGGGCTTGTCACCCACATCGCTGATCTGAAGGTAGACAGGGTTCCAACGCTTTGCTGAAGCCAAAGGAGAGGGGCCTGAAATGACCGAAGCCTGCGCCTGCCCTTTATCCCAAGGCTGTGGGAACGAAAGACACAACGGTCCCAGACTTTCCTCACCGCGCACAGCAAACCTCTCTGTGAGGCAACGTGCCACGCAGGGCGTCTGTCCCGAACGTAGAATCAAGTCGGTGCTCCAAGACTCCCTAGGCTGAGTCATTCTCCTTCCCGCTTGTTTGAGGCAGTCAGGAGACAGCTGCTGCCGACGCGACAAGCACCGTGCCTCCTGCCAGCTTGGGACAGCGAATGGCACGCGTCCTGGAGCGAAGAAGGCCGGGAGGGAACCCGGCCCGCCTGCACCTTTCCCCTGCAGCAACAGCTCGCGTCGGGAAGGAACAAGCGTTCTCGCGACCAAGTGCGGCCGCAGAAGGAAAGGGCAACGCTGCCAACTCCAGGAGACCCACACCGTCTCACGGCGGGCTTTTCACCCCCATCGCTGACCTGAGGGTAGGCAGGGTTCCAAGGCTTTCCTTAAGCACCAGGAGACGGCCCTGAAGTGACCTCTGCCCGTGCCTGCCCTTTGCCAAGGCTGGGTGAACGAGCGAGGCAAGGGCCCTAGTCTTCCCTCACTTTGCACAGCAATCCTCTCTGTGACGAAACGTTCTGCTGACGGCTCCTCTCCTGAACGTAGCATCCTAGCGAAGCCACAGGACACTCCTGGCCGAATCATTCTCTTTCCCTCTTTGTCTTTGACCGTCAGCAGACATCTGCTGCTGACGCGATTAGCACTGGGCCTCCTCCAAGCAGGGGAAAGCGAATGGCACGTGTCCCGGAGCGAAGGTCGGAACCCCCGTCCGCCTGCCACGGAGCCCCGCAGCCACAACTCGTTTCGTGAAGAAACGAGCGTTCCTGGGAGAAGGGCGGCCGCAGAAGGACAAGGCGACACCGCAAACCCGAGGAAACCACCACCCTGTCACGACCGGCGTGTCCCTCCCGTCGCTGATCTGAAGGTAGGCAGAGTGCCCAACGCTTTTCCCGAGCAATAGGAGAGGGCCCTAAAAGGACCAAAGGCCACGCCTCAGCTTTTTCGCGCGGCTCCGTGGACGAACGAGACAGGGGCCCCAGTGTTCTCTCACGGTGCGCAGCAAAAGGCTCCGTGAGGAGTCTTTCCACTCAGGGCTTCTGTCCCGAACACAGAACCAAGTCGGTGCTACGAGACTCCCTAGGCTGACCCATTCTCCTTCCCGCTAGTTTGAGGCAGTCAGGAGACAGCTGCTGCCGACGCGACAAGCACCGTGCCTCCTGCCAGCTTGGGACAGCGAATGGCACGCGTCCTGGAGCGAAGAAGGCCGGGAGGGAACCCGGCCCGCCTGCACCTTTCCCCTGCAGCAACAGCTCGCGTCGGGAAGGAACAAGCGTTCTCGCGACCAAGTGCGGCCGCAGAAGGAAAGGGCAACGCTGCCAACTCCAGGAGACCCACACCGTCTCACGGCGGGCTTTTCACCCCCATCGCTGACCTGAGGGTAGGCAGGGTTCCAAGGCTTTCCTTAAGCACCAGGAGACGGCCCTGAAGTGACCCCTGCCCGTGCCTCCCCTTTTCCAAAAGCTGTGTGAACGAACAAGGCAGGGTTCCCAGTCTTCCCTCACGGTGCGCAGCGGAGCTCTCTGTGAGGAAACGTTCCACTCGGGGCTTCTGTCCCGAACGTAGAATCAAGTCGGTGCTCCAAGACTCCCTAGGCTGAGTCATTCTCCTTCCCGCTTGTTTGAGGCAGTCAGGAGACAGCTGCTGCCGACGCGACAAGCACCGTGCCTCCTGCCAGCTTGGGACAGCGAATGGCACGCGTCCTGGAGCGAAGAAGGCCGGGAGGGAACCCGGTCCGCCCGCACCTGAACCCTGCAGCAACGACTCGTTTCGTGAAGGCACAAGCGGTCTCGGGAGCAAGTGCGGCATGCAGAAGCAAAGGGCGAAGCTGCCAACGCTAGGAAACCAACACCCTGTCGCGACGGGCTTTTCACCCCCATCGCTGATCTGAAGGTAGGCAGGGTTTCCGAAGCTCGCCTTCAGCATCGGGAGGGGGCCCCTTCAATGACCAAAGCCTCACCTTTACCCCAAGGCTGTGTGAACGAACGGTGCAAGGGCCCCAGACTGCCTCACTGTGCAACGCAAACCCCTCTGTGAGGAGAGACTTACCGCTGACGTCTTCCGTCCTCGGTGTAGAATCCAATCTGAGCTACAAGACTCTCTAGGCTCCATCACTCTCCTTCCCGCTTTTTCAGTCCGTCAAGAGACTTCGGACCCTGAGGCGACAAGCACTGTGCCTCTCCACGGCGTGGGAAGGCGAGTGGCACGGGTCCTAGAACGGAGGTGGAGAACCCAGTCTGGCTGACACGTAACCCTCCGGGAGTAACTGGTTTCTGGCGGACAGAAGCGTTCCCAGGAGGAAGGGCGGCGGCAGAAGGAAAGGGCGCCGCTACAAACCCTGGGAAACCAGCACCGGGGAACGTTGGGCTTGTCACCCACATCGCTGATCTGAAGGTAGACAGGGTTCCAACGCTTTGCTGAAGCCAAAGGAGAGGGGCCTGAAATGACCGAAGCCTGCGCCTGCCCTTTATCCCAAGGCTGTGGGAACGAAAGACACAACGGTCCCAGACTTTCCTCACCGCGCACAGCAAACCTCTCTGTGAGGCAACGTGCCACGCAGGGCGTCTGTCCCGAACGTAGAATCAAGTCGGTGCTCCAAGACTCCCTAGGCTGAGTCATTCTCCTTCCCGCTTGTTTGAGGCAGTCAGGAGACAGCTGCTGCCGACGCGACAAGCACCGTGCCTCCTGCCAGCTTGGGACAGCGAATGGCACGCGTCCTGGAGCGAAGAAGGCCGGGAGGGAACCCGGCCCGCCTGCACCTTTCCCCTGCAGCAACAGCTCGCGTCGGGAAGGAACAAGCGTTCTCGCGACCAAGTGCGGCCGCAGAAGGAAAGGGCAACGCTGCCAACTCCAGGAGACCCACACCGTCTCACGGCGGGCTTTTCACCCCCATCGCTGACCTGAGGGTAGGCAGGGTTCCAAGGCTTTCCTTAAGCACCAGGAGACGGCCCTGAAGTGACCTCTGCCCGTGCCTGCCCTTTGCCAAGGCTGGGTGAACGAGCGAGGCAAGGGCCCTAGTCTTCCCTCACTTTGCACAGCAATCCTCTCTGTGACGAAACGTTCTGCTGACGGCTCCTCTCCTGAACGTAGCATCCTAGCGAAGCCACAGGACACTCCTGGCCGAATCATTCTCTTTCCCTCTTTGTCTTTGACCGTCAGCAGACATCTGCTGCTGACGCGATTAGCACTGGGCCTCCTCCAAGCAGGGGAAAGCGAATGGCACGTGTCCCGGAGCGAAGGTCGGAACCCCCGTCCGCCTGCCACGGAGCCCCGCAGCCACAACTCGTTTCGTGAAGAAACGAGCGTTCCTGGGAGAAGGGCGGCCGCAGAAGGACAAGGCGACACCGCAAACCCGAGGAAACCACCACCCTGTCACGACCGGCGTGTCCCTCCCGTCGCTGATCTGAAGGTAGGCAGAGTGCCCAACGCTTTTCCCGAGCAATAGGAGAGGGCCCTAAAAGGACCAAAGGCCACGCCTCAGCTTTTTCGCGCGGCTCCGTGGACGAACGAGACAGGGGCCCCAGTGTTCTCTCACGGTGCGCAGCAAAAGGCTCCGTGAGGAGTCTTTCCACTCAGGGCTTCTGTCCCGAACACAGAACCAAGTCGGTGCTACGAGACTCCCTAGGCTGACCCATTCTCCTTCCCGCTAGTTTGAGGCAGTCAGGAGACAGCTGCTGCCGACGCGACAAGCACCGTGCCTCCTGCCAGCTTGGGACAGCGAATGGCACGCGTCCTGGAGCGAAGAAGGCCGGGAGGGAACCCGGCCCGCCTGCACCTTTCCCCTGCAGCAACAGCTCGCGTCGGGAAGGAACAAGCGTTCTCGCGACCAAGTGCGGCCGCAGAAGGAAAGGGCAACGCTGCCAACTCCAGGAGACCCACACCGTCTCACGGCGGGCTTTTCACCCCCATCGCTGACCTGAGGGTAGGCAGGGTTCCAAGGCTTTCCTTAAGCACCAGGAGACGGCCCTGAAGTGACCCCTGCCCGTGCCTCCCCTTTTCCAAAAGCTGTGTGAACGAACAAGGCAGGGTTCCCAGTCTTCCCTCACGGTGCGCAGCGGAGCTCTCTGTGAGGAAACGTTCCACTCGGGGCTTCTGTCCCGAACGTAGAATCAAGTCGGTGCTCCAAGACTCCCTAGGCTGAGTCATTCTCCTTCCCGCTTGTTTGAGGCAGTCAGGAGACAGCTGCTGCCGACGCGACAAGCACCGTGCCTCCTGCCAGCTTGGGACAGCGAATGGCACGCGTCCTGGAGCGAAGAAGGCCGGGAGGGAACCCGGTCCGCCCGCACCTGAACCCTGCAGCAACGACTCGTTTCGTGAAGGCACAAGCGGTCTCGGGAGCAAGTGTGGCATGCAGAAGCAAAGGGCGAAGCTGCCAACGCTAGGAAACCAACACCCTGTCGCGACGGGCTTTTCACCCCCATCGCTGATCTGAAGGTAGGCAGGGTTTCCGAAGCTCGCCTTCAGCATCGGGAGGGGGCCCCTTCAATGACCAAAGCCTCACCTTTACCCCAAGGCTGTGTGAACGAACGGTGCAAGGGCCCCAGACTGCCTCACTGTGCAACGCAAACCCCTCTGTGAGGAGAGACTTACCGCTGACGTCTTCCGTCCTCGGTGTAGAATCCAATCTGAGCTACAAGACTCTCTAGGCTCCATCACTCTCCTTCCCGCTTTTTCAGTCCGTCAAGAGACTTCGGACCCTGAGGCGACAAGCACTGTGCCTCTCCACGGCGTGGGAAGGCGAGTGGCACGGGTCCTAGAACGGAGGTGGAGAACCCAGTCTGGCTGACACGTAACCCTCCGGGAGTAACTGGTTTCTGGCGGACAGAAGCGTTCCCAGGAGGAAGGGCGGCGGCAGAAGGAAAGGGCGCCGCTACAAACCCTGGGAAACCAGCACCGGGGAACGTTGGGCTTGTCACCCACATCGCTGATCTGAAGGTAGACAGGGTTCCAACGCTTTGCTGAAGCCAAAGGAGAGGGGCCTGAAATGACCGAAGCCTGCGCCTGCCCTTTATCCCAAGGCTGTGGGAACGAAAGACACAACGGTCCCAGACTTTCCTCACCGCGCACAGCAAACCTCTCTGTGAGGCAACGTGCCACGCAGGGCGTCTGTCCCGAACGTAGAATCAAGTCGGTGCTCCAAGACTCCCTAGGCTGAGTCATTCTCCTTCCCGCTTGTTTGAGGCAGTCAGGAGACAGCTGCTGCCGACGCGACAAGCACCGTGCCTCCTGCCAGCTTGGGACAGCGAATGGCACGCGTCCTGGAGCGAAGAAGGCCGGGAGGGAACCCGGCCCGCCTGCACCTTTCCCCTGCAGCAACAGCTCGCGTCGGGAAGGAACAAGCGTTCTCGCGACCAAGTGCGGCCGCAGAAGGAAAGGGCAACGCTGCCAACTCCAGGAGACCCACACCGTCTCACGGCGGGCTTTTCACCCCCATCGCTGACCTGAGGGTAGGCAGGGTTCCAAGGCTTTCCTTAAGCACCAGGAGACGGCCCTGAAGTGACCTCTGCCCGTGCCTGCCCTTTGCCAAGGCTGGGTGAACGAGCGAGGCAAGGGCCCTAGTCTTCCCTCACTTTGCACAGCAATCCTCTCTGTGACGAAACGTTCTGCTGACGGCTCCTCTCCTGAACGTAGCATCCTAGCGAAGCCACAGGACACTCCTGGCCGAATCATTCTCTTTCCCTCTTTGTCTTTGACCGTCAGCAGACATCTGCTGCTGACGCGATTAGCACTGGGCCTCCTCCAAGCAGGGGAAAGCGAATGGCACGTGTCCCGGAGCGAAGGTCGGAACCCCCGTCCGCCTGCCACGGAGCCCCGCAGCCACAACTCGTTTCGTGAAGAAACGAGCGTTCCTGGGAGAAGGGCGGCCGCAGAAGGACAAGGCGACACCGCAAACCCGAGGAAACCACCACCCTGTCACGACCGGCGTGTCCCTCCCGTCGCTGATCTGAAGGTAGGCAGAGTGCCCAACGCTTTTCCCGAGCAATAGGAGAGGGCCCTAAAAGGACCAAAGGCCACGCCTCAGCTTTTTCGCGCGGCTCCGTGGACGAACGAGACAGGGGCCCCAGTGTTCTCTCACGGTGCGCAGCAAAAGGCTCCGTGAGGAGTCTTTCCACTCAGGGCTTCTGTCCCGAACACAGAACCAAGTCGGTGCTACGAGACTCCCTAGGCTGACCCATTCTCCTTCCCGCTAGTTTGAGGCAGTCAGGAGACAGCTGCTGCCGACGCGACAAGCACCGTGCCTCCTGCCAGCTTGGGACAGCGAATGGCACGCGTCCTGGAGCGAAGAAGGCCGGGAGGGAACCCGGCCCGCCTGCACCTTTCCCCTGCAGCAACAGCTCGCGTCGGGAAGGAACAAGCGTTCTCGCGACCAAGTGCGGCCGCAGAAGGAAAGGGCAACGCTGCCAACTCCAGGAGACCCACACCGTCTCACGGCGGGCTTTTCACCCCCATCGCTGACCTGAGGGTAGGCAGGGTTCCAAGGCTTTCCTTAAGCACCAGGAGACGGCCCTGAAGTGACCCCTGCCCGTGCCTCCCCTTTTCCAAAAGCTGTGTGAACGAACAAGGCAGGGTTCCCAGTCTTCCCTCACGGTGCGCAGCGGAGCTCTCTGTGAGGAAACGTTCCACTCGGGGCTTCTGTCCCGAACGTAGAATCAAGTCGGTGCTCCAAGACTCCCTAGGCTGAGTCATTCTCCTTCCCGCTTGTTTGAGGCAGTCAGGAGACAGCTGCTGCCGACGCGACAAGCACCGTGCCTCCTGCCAGCTTGGGACAGCGAATGGCACGCGTCCTGGAGCGAAGAAGGCCGGGAGGGAACCCGGTCCGCCCGCACCTGAACCCTGCAGCAACGACTCGTTTCGTGAAGGCACAAGCGGTCTCGGGAGCAAGTGTGGCATGCAGAAGCAAAGGGCGAAGCTGCCAACGCTAGGAAACCAACACCCTGTCGCGACGGGCTTTTCACCCCCATCGCTGATCTGAAGGTAGGCAGGGTTTCCGAAGCTCGCCTTCAGCATCGGGAGGGGGCCCCTTCAATGACCAAAGCCTCACCTTTACCCCAAGGCTGTGTGAACGAACGGTGCAAGGGCCCCAGACTGCCTCACTGTGCAACGCAAACCCCTCTGTGAGGAGAGACTTACCGCTGACGTCTTCCGTCCTCGGTGTAGAATCCAATCTGAGCTACAAGACTCTCTAGGCTCCATCACTCTCCTTCCCGCTTTTTCAGTCCGTCAAGAGACTTCGGACCCTGAGGCGACAAGCACTGTGCCTCTCCACGGCGTGGGAAGGCGAGTGGCACGGGTCCTAGAACGGAGGTGGAGAACCCAGTCTGGCTGACACGTAACCCTCCGGGAGTAACTGGTTTCTGGCGGACAGAAGCGTTCCCAGGAGGAAGGGCGGCGGCAGAAGGAAAGGGCGCCGCTACAAACCCTGGGAAACCAGCACCGGGGAACGTTGGGCTTGTCACCCACATCGCTGATCTGAAGGTAGACAGGGTTCCAACGCTTTGCTGAAGCCAAAGGAGAGGGGCCTGAAATGACCGAAGCCTGCGCCTGCCCTTTATCCCAAGGCTGTGGGAACGAAAGACACAACGGTCCCAGACTTTCCTCACCGCGCACAGCAAACCTCTCTGTGAGGCAACGTGCCACGCAGGGCGTCTGTCCCGAACGTAGAATCAAGTCGGTGCTCCAAGACTCCCTAGGCTGAGTCATTCTCCTTCCCGCTTGTTTGAGGCAGTCAGGAGACAGCTGCTGCCGACGCGACAAGCACCGTGCCTCCTGCCAGCTTGGGACAGCGAATGGCACGCGTCCTGGAGCGAAGAAGGCCGGGAGGGAACCCGGCCCGCCTGCACCTTTCCCCTGCAGCAACAGCTCGCGTCGGGAAGGAACAAGCGTTCTCGCGACCAAGTGCGGCCGCAGAAGGAAAGGGCAACGCTGCCAACTCCAGGAGACCCACACCGTCTCACGGCGGGCTTTTCACCCCCATCGCTGACCTGAGGGTAGGCAGGGTTCCAAGGCTTTCCTTAAGCACCAGGAGACGGCCCTGAAGTGACCTCTGCCCGTGCCTGCCCTTTGCCAAGGCTGGGTGAACGAGCGAGGCAAGGGCCCTAGTCTTCCCTCACTTTGCACAGCAATCCTCTCTGTGACGAAACGTTCTGCTGACGGCTCCTCTCCTGAACGTAGCATCCTAGCGAAGCCACAGGACACTCCTGGCCGAATCATTCTCTTTCCCTCTTTGTCTTTGACCGTCAGCAGACATCTGCTGCTGACGCGATTAGCACTGGGCCTCCTCCAAGCAGGGGAAAGCGAATGGCACGTGTCCCGGAGCGAAGGTCGGAACCCCCGTCCGCCTGCCACGGAGCCCCGCAGCCACAACTCGTTTCGTGAAGAAACGAGCGTTCCTGGGAGAAGGGCGGCCGCAGAAGGACAAGGCGACACCGCAAACCCGAGGAAACCACCACCCTGTCACGACCGGCGTGTCCCTCCCGTCGCTGATCTGAAGGTAGGCAGAGTGCCCAACGCTTTTCCCGAGCAATAGGAGAGGGCCCTAAAAGGACCAAAGGCCACGCCTCAGCTTTTTCGCGCGGCTCCGTGGACGAACGAGACAGGGGCCCCAGTGTTCTCTCACGGTGCGCAGCAAAAGGCTCCGTGAGGAGTCTTTCCACTCAGGGCTTCTGTCCCGAACACAGAACCAAGTCGGTGCTACGAGACTCCCTAGGCTGACCCATTCTCCTTCCCGCTAGTTTGAGGCAGTCAGGAGACAGCTGCTGCCGACGCGACAAGCACCGTGCCTCCTGCCAGCTTGGGACAGCGAATGGCACGCGTCCTGGAGCGAAGAAGGCCGGGAGGGAACCCGGCCCGCCTGCACCTTTCCCCTGCAGCAACAGCTCGCGTCGGGAAGGAACAAGCGTTCTCGCGACCAAGTGCGGCCGCAGAAGGAAAGGGCAACGCTGCCAACTCCAGGAGACCCACACCGTCTCACGGCGGGCTTTTCACCCCCATCGCTGACCTGAGGGTAGGCAGGGTTCCAAGGCTTTCCTTAAGCACCAGGAGACGGCCCTGAAGTGACCCCTGCCCGTGCCTCCCCTTTTCCAAAAGCTGTGTGAACGAACAAGGCAGGGTTCCCAGTCTTCCCTCACGGTGCGCAGCGGAGCTCTCTGTGAGGAAACGTTCCACTCGGGGCTTCTGTCCCGAACGTAGAATCAAGTCGGTGCTCCAAGACTCCCTAGGCTGAGTCATTCTCCTTCCCGCTTGTTTGAGGCAGTCAGGAGACAGCTGCTGCCGACGCGACAAGCACCGTGCCTCCTGCCAGCTTGGGACAGCGAATGGCACGCGTCCTGGAGCGAAGAAGGCCGGGAGGGAACCCGGTCCGCCCGCACCTGAACCCTGCAGCAACGACTCGTTTCGTGAAGGCACAAGCGGTCTCGGGAGCAAGTGTGGCATGCAGAAGCAAAGGGCGAAGCTGCCAACGCTAGGAAACCAACACCCTGTCGCGACGGGCTTTTCACCCCCATCGCTGATCTGAAGGTAGGCAGGGTTTCCGAAGCTCGCCTTCAGCATCGGGAGGGGGCCCCTTCAATGACCAAAGCCTCACCTTTACCCCAAGGCTGTGTGAACGAACGGTGCAAGGGCCCCAGACTGCCTCACTGTGCAACGCAAACCCCTCTGTGAGGAGAGACTTACCGCTGACGTCTTCCGTCCTCGGTGTAGAATCCAATCTGAGCTACAAGACTCTCTAGGCTCCATCACTCTCCTTCCCGCTTTTTCAGTCCGTCAAGAGACTTCGGACCCTGAGGCGACAAGCACTGTGCCTCTCCACGGCGTGGGAAGGCGAGTGGCACGGGTCCTAGAACGGAGGTGGAGAACCCAGTCTGGCTGACACGTAACCCTCCGGGAGTAACTGGTTTCTGGCGGACAGAAGCGTTCCCAGGAGGAAGGGCGGCGGCAGAAGGAAAGGGCGCCGCTACAAACCCTGGGAAACCAGCACCGGGGAACGTTGGGCTTGTCACCCACATCGCTGATCTGAAGGTAGACAGGGTTCCAACGCTTTGCTGAAGCCAAAGGAGAGGGGCCTGAAATGACCGAAGCCTGCGCCTGCCCTTTATCCCAAGGCTGTGGGAACGAAAGACACAACGGTCCCAGACTTTCCTCACCGCGCACAGCAAACCTCTCTGTGAGGCAACGTGCCACGCAGGGCGTCTGTCCCGAACGTAGAATCAAGTCGGTGCTCCAAGACTCCCTAGGCTGAGTCATTCTCCTTCCCGCTTGTTTGAGGCAGTCAGGAGACAGCTGCTGCCGACGCGACAAGCACCGTGCCTCCTGCCAGCTTGGGACAGCGAATGGCACGCGTCCTGGAGCGAAGAAGGCCGGGAGGGAACCCGGCCCGCCTGCACCTTTCCCCTGCAGCAACAGCTCGCGTCGGGAAGGAACAAGCGTTCTCGCGACCAAGTGCGGCCGCAGAAGGAAAGGGCAACGCTGCCAACTCCAGGAGACCCACACCGTCTCACGGCGGGCTTTTCACCCCCATCGCTGACCTGAGGGTAGGCAGGGTTCCAAGGCTTTCCTTAAGCACCAGGAGACGGCCCTGAAGTGACCTCTGCCCGTGCCTGCCCTTTGCCAAGGCTGGGTGAACGAGCGAGGCAAGGGCCCTAGTCTTCCCTCACTTTGCACAGCAATCCTCTCTGTGACGAAACGTTCTGCTGACGGCTCCTCTCCTGAACGTAGCATCCTAGCGAAGCCACAGGACACTCCTGGCCGAATCATTCTCTTTCCCTCTTTGTCTTTGACCGTCAGCAGACATCTGCTGCTGACGCGATTAGCACTGGGCCTCCTCCAAGCAGGGGAAAGCGAATGGCACGTGTCCCGGAGCGAAGGTCGGAACCCCCGTCCGCCTGCCACGGAGCCCCGCAGCCACAACTCGTTTCGTGAAGAAACGAGCGTTCCTGGGAGAAGGGCGGCCGCAGAAGGACAAGGCGACACCGCAAACCCGAGGAAACCACCACCCTGTCACGACCGGCGTGTCCCTCCCGTCGCTGATCTGAAGGTAGGCAGAGTGCCCAACGCTTTTCCCGAGCAATAGGAGAGGGCCCTAAAAGGACCAAAGGCCACGCCTCAGCTTTTTCGCGCGGCTCCGTGGACGAACGAGACAGGGGCCCCAGTGTTCTCTCACGGTGCGCAGCAAAAGGCTCCGTGAGGAGTCTTTCCACTCAGGGCTTCTGTCCCGAACACAGAACCAAGTCGGTGCTACGAGACTCCCTAGGCTGACCCATTCTCCTTCCCGCTAGTTTGAGGCAGTCAGGAGACAGCTGCTGCCGACGCGACAAGCACCGTGCCTCCTGCCAGCTTGGGACAGCGAATGGCACGCGTCCTGGAGCGAAGAAGGCCGGGAGGGAACCCGGTCCGCCCGCACCTGAACCCTGCAGCAACGACTCGTTTCGTGAAGGCACAAGCGGTCTCGGGAGCAAGTGCGGCATGCAGAAGCAAAGGGCGAAGCTGCCAACGCTAGGAAACCAACACCCTGTCGCGACGGGCTTTTCACCCCCATCGCTGATCTGAAGGTAGGCAGGGTTTCCGAAGCTCGCCTTCAGCATCGGGAGGGGGCCCCTTCAATGACCAAAGCCTCACCTTTACCCCAAGGCTGTGTGAACGAACGGTGCAAGGGCCCCAGACTGCCTCACTGTGCAACGCAAACCCCTCTGTGAGGAGAGACTTACCGCTGACGTCTTCCGTCCTCGGTGTAGAATCCAATCTGAGCTACAAGACTCTCTAGGCTCCATCACTCTCCTTCCCGCTTTTTCAGTCCGTCAAGAGACTTCGGACCCTGAGGCGACAAGCACTGTGCCTCTCCACGGCGTGGGAAGGCGAGTGGCACGGGTCCTAGAACGGAGGTGGAGAACCCAGTCTGGCTGACACGTAACCCTCCGGGAGTAACTGGTTTCTGGCGGACAGAAGCGTTCCCAGGAGGAAGGGCGGCGGCAGAAGGAAAGGGCGCCGCTACAAACCCTGGGAAACCAGCACCGGGGAACGTTGGGCTTGTCACCCACATCGCTGATCTGAAGGTAGACAGGGTTCCAACGCTTTGCTGAAGCCAAAGGAGAGGGGCCTGAAATGACCGAAGCCTGCGCCTGCCCTTTATCCCAAGGCTGTGGGAACGAAAGACACAACGGTCCCAGACTTTCCTCACCGCGCACAGCAAACCTCTCTGTGAGGCAACGTGCCACGCAGGGCGTCTGTCCCGAACGTAGAATCAAGTCGGTGCTCCAAGACTCCCTAGGCTGAGTCATTCTCCTTCCCGCTTGTTTGAGGCAGTCAGGAGACAGCTGCTGCCGACGCGACAAGCACCGTGCCTCCTGCCAGCTTGGGACAGCGAATGGCACGCGTCCTGGAGCGAAGAAGGCCGGGAGGGAACCCGGCCCGCCTGCACCTTTCCCCTGCAGCAACAGCTCGCGTCGGGAAGGAACAAGCGTTCTCGCGACCAAGTGCGGCCGCAGAAGGAAAGGGCAACGCTGCCAACTCCAGGAGACCCACACCGTCTCACGGCGGGCTTTTCACCCCCATCGCTGACCTGAGGGTAGGCAGGGTTCCAAGGCTTTCCTTAAGCACCAGGAGACGGCCCTGAAGTGACCTCTGCCCGTGCCTGCCCTTTGCCAAGGCTGGGTGAACGAGCGAGGCAAGGGCCCTAGTCTTCCCTCACTTTGCACAGCAATCCTCTCTGTGACGAAACGTTCTGCTGACGGCTCCTCTCCTGAACGTAGCATCCTAGCGAAGCCACAGGACACTCCTGGCCGAATCATTCTCTTTCCCTCTTTGTCTTTGACCGTCAGCAGACATCTGCTGCTGACGCGATTAGCACTGGGCCTCCTCCAAGCAGGGGAAAGCGAATGGCACGTGTCCCGGAGCGAAGGTCGGAACCCCCGTCCGCCTGCCACGGAGCCCCGCAGCCACAACTCGTTTCGTGAAGAAACGAGCGTTCCTGGGAGAAGGGCGGCCGCAGAAGGACAAGGCGACACCGCAAACCCGAGGAAACCACCACCCTGTCACGACCGGCGTGTCCCTCCCGTCGCTGATCTGAAGGTAGGCAGAGTGCCCAACGCTTTTCCCGAGCAATAGGAGAGGGCCCTAAAAGGACCAAAGGCCACGCCTCAGCTTTTTCGCGCGGCTCCGTGGACGAACGAGACAGGGGCCCCAGTGTTCTCTCACGGTGCGCAGCAAAAGGCTCCGTGAGGAGTCTTTCCACTCAGGGCTTCTGTCCCGAACACAGAACCAAGTCGGTGCTACGAGACTCCCTAGGCTGACCCATTCTCCTTCCCGCTAGTTTGAGGCAGTCAGGAGACAGCTGCTGCCGACGCGACAAGCACCGTGCCTCCTGCCAGCTTGGGACAGCGAATGGCACGCGTCCTGGAGCGAAGAAGGCCGGGAGGGAACCCGGCCCGCCTGCACCTTTCCCCTGCAGCAACAGCTCGCGTCGGGAAGGAACAAGCGTTCTCGCGACCAAGTGCGGCCGCAGAAGGAAAGGGCAACGCTGCCAACTCCAGGAGACCCACACCGTCTCACGGCGGGCTTTTCACCCCCATCGCTGACCTGAGGGTAGGCAGGGTTCCAAGGCTTTCCTTAAGCACCAGGAGACGGCCCTGAAGTGACCCCTGCCCGTGCCTCCCCTTTTCCAAAAGCTGTGTGAACGAACAAGGCAGGGTTCCCAGTCTTCCCTCACGGTGCGCAGCGGAGCTCTCTGTGAGGAAACGTTCCACTCGGGGCTTCTGTCCCGAACGTAGAATCAAGTCGGTGCTCCAAGACTCCCTAGGCTGAGTCATTCTCCTTCCCGCTTGTTTGAGGCAGTCAGGAGACAGCTGCTGCCGACGCGACAAGCACCGTGCCTCCTGCCAGCTTGGGACAGCGAATGGCACGCGTCCTGGAGCGAAGAAGGCCGGGAGGGAACCCGGTCCGCCCGCACCTGAACCCTGCAGCAACGACTCGTTTCGTGAAGGCACAAGCGGTCTCGGGAGCAAGTGTGGCATGCAGAAGCAAAGGGCGAAGCTGCCAACGCTAGGAAACCAACACCCTGTCGCGACGGGCTTTTCACCCCCATCGCTGATCTGAAGGTAGGCAGGGTTTCCGAAGCTCGCCTTCAGCATCGGGAGGGGGCCCCTTCAATGACCAAAGCCTCACCTTTACCCCAAGGCTGTGTGAACGAACGGTGCAAGGGCCCCAGACTGCCTCACTGTGCAACGCAAACCCCTCTGTGAGGAGAGACTTACCGCTGACGTCTTCCGTCCTCGGTGTAGAATCCAATCTGAGCTACAAGACTCTCTAGGCTCCATCACTCTCCTTCCCGCTTTTTCAGTCCGTCAAGAGACTTCGGACCCTGAGGCGACAAGCACTGTGCCTCTCCACGGCGTGGGAAGGCGAGTGGCACGGGTCCTAGAACGGAGGTGGAGAACCCAGTCTGGCTGACACGTAACCCTCCGGGAGTAACTGGTTTCTGGCGGACAGAAGCGTTCCCAGGAGGAAGGGCGGCGGCAGAAGGAAAGGGCGCCGCTACAAACCCTGGGAAACCAGCACCGGGGAACGTTGGGCTTGTCACCCACATCGCTGATCTGAAGGTAGACAGGGTTCCAACGCTTTGCTGAAGCCAAAGGAGAGGGGCCTGAAATGACCGAAGCCTGCGCCTGCCCTTTATCCCAAGGCTGTGGGAACGAAAGACACAACGGTCCCAGACTTTCCTCACCGCGCACAGCAAACCTCTCTGTGAGGCAACGTGCCACGCAGGGCGTCTGTCCCGAACGTAGAATCAAGTCGGTGCTCCAAGACTCCCTAGGCTGAGTCATTCTCCTTCCCGCTTGTTTGAGGCAGTCAGGAGACAGCTGCTGCCGACGCGACAAGCACCGTGCCTCCTGCCAGCTTGGGACAGCGAATGGCACGCGTCCTGGAGCGAAGAAGGCCGGGAGGGAACCCGGCCCGCCTGCACCTTTCCCCTGCAGCAACAGCTCGCGTCGGGAAGGAACAAGCGTTCTCGCGACCAAGTGCGGCCGCAGAAGGAAAGGGCAACGCTGCCAACTCCAGGAGACCCACACCGTCTCACGGCGGGCTTTTCACCCCCATCGCTGACCTGAGGGTAGGCAGGGTTCCAAGGCTTTCCTTAAGCACCAGGAGACGGCCCTGAAGTGACCTCTGCCCGTGCCTGCCCTTTGCCAAGGCTGGGTGAACGAGCGAGGCAAGGGCCCTAGTCTTCCCTCACTTTGCACAGCAATCCTCTCTGTGACGAAACGTTCTGCTGACGGCTCCTCTCCTGAACGTAGCATCCTAGCGAAGCCACAGGACACTCCTGGCCGAATCATTCTCTTTCCCTCTTTGTCTTTGACCGTCAGCAGACATCTGCTGCTGACGCGATTAGCACTGGGCCTCCTCCAAGCAGGGGAAAGCGAATGGCACGTGTCCCGGAGCGAAGGTCGGAACCCCCGTCCGCCTGCCACGGAGCCCCGCAGCCACAACTCGTTTCGTGAAGAAACGAGCGTTCCTGGGAGAAGGGCGGCCGCAGAAGGACAAGGCGACACCGCAAACCCGAGGAAACCACCACCCTGTCACGACCGGCGTGTCCCTCCCGTCGCTGATCTGAAGGTAGGCAGAGTGCCCAACGCTTTTCCCGAGCAATAGGAGAGGGCCCTAAAAGGACCAAAGGCCACGCCTCAGCTTTTTCGCGCGGCTCCGTGGACGAACGAGACAGGGGCCCCAGTGTTCTCTCACGGTGCGCAGCAAAAGGCTCCGTGAGGAGTCTTTCCACTCAGGGCTTCTGTCCCGAACACAGAACCAAGTCGGTGCTACGAGACTCCCTAGGCTGACCCATTCTCCTTCCCGCTAGTTTGAGGCAGTCAGGAGACAGCTGCTGCCGACGCGACAAGCACCGTGCCTCCTGCCAGCTTGGGACAGCGAATGGCACGCGTCCTGGAGCGAAGAAGGCCGGGAGGGAACCCGGTCCGCCCGCACCTGAACCCTGCAGCAACGACTCGTTTCGTGAAGGCACAAGCGGTCTCGGGAGCAAGTGCGGCATGCAGAAGCAAAGGGCGAAGCTGCCAACGCTAGGAAACCAACACCCTGTCGCGACGGGCTTTTCACCCCCATCGCTGATCTGAAGGTAGGCAGGATTTCCGAAGCTCGCCTTCAGCATCGGGAGGGGGCCCCTTCAATGACCAAAGCCTCACCTTTACCCCAAGGCTGTGTGAACGAACGGTGCAAGGGCCCCAGACTGCCTCACTGTGCAACGCAAACCCCTCTGTGAGGAGAGACTTACCGCTGACGTCTTCCGTCCTCGGTGTAGAATCCAATCTGAGCTACAAGACTCTCTAGGCTCCATCACTCTCCTTCCCGCTTTTTCAGTCCGTCAAGAGACTTCGGACCCTGAGGCGACAAGCACTGTGCCTCTCCACGGCGTGGGAAGGCGAGTGGCACGGGTCCTAGAACGGAGGTGGAGAACCCAGTCTGGCTGACACGTAACCCTCCGGGAGTAACTGGTTTCTGGCGGACAGAAGCGTTCCCAGGAGGAAGGGCGGCAGCAGAAGGAAAGGGCGCCGCTACAAACCCTGGGAAACCAGCACCGGGGAACGTTGGGCTTGTCACCCACATCGCTGATCTGAAGGTAGACAGGGTTCCAACGCTTTGCTGAAGCCAAAGGAGAGGGGCCTGAAATGACCGAAGCCTGCGCCTGCCCTTTATCCCAAGGCTGTGGGAACGAAAGACACAACGGTCCCAGACTTTCCTCACCGCGCACAGCAAACCTCTCTGTGAGGCAACGTGCCACGCAGGGCGTCTGTCCCGAACGTAGAATCAAGTCGGTGCTCCAAGACTCCCTAGGCTGAGTCATTCTCCTTCCCGCTTGTTTGAGGCAGTCAGGAGACAGCTGCTGCCGACGCGACAAGCACCGTGCCTCCTGCCAGCTTGGGACAGCGAATGGCACGCGTCCTGGAGCGAAGAAGGCCGGGAGGGAACCCGGCCCGCCTGCACCTTTCCCCTGCAGCAACAGCTCGCGTCGGGAAGGAACAAGCGTTCTCGCGACCAAGTGCGGCCGCAGAAGGAAAGGGCAACGCTGCCAACTCCAGGAGACCCACACCGTCTCACGGCGGGCTTTTCACCCCCATCGCTGACCTGAGGGTAGGCAGGGTTCCAAGGCTTTCCTTAAGCACCAGGAGACGGCCCTGAAGTGACCTCTGCCCGTGCCTGCCCTTTGCCAAGGCTGGGTGAACGAGCGAGGCAAGGGCCCTAGTCTTCCCTCACTTTGCACAGCAATCCTCTCTGTGACGAAACGTTCTGCTGACGGCTCCTCTCCTGAACGTAGCATCCTAGCGAAGCCACAGGACACTCCTGGCCGAATCATTCTCTTTCCCTCTTTGTCTTTGACCGTCAGCAGACATCTGCTGCTGACGCGATTAGCACTGGGCCTCCTCCAAGCAGGGGAAAGCGAATGGCACGTGTCCCGGAGCGAAGGTCGGAACCCCCGTCCGCCTGCCACGGAGCCCCGCAGCCACAACTCGTTTCGTGAAGAAACGAGCGTTCCTGGGAGAAGGGCGGCCGCAGAAGGACAAGGCGACACCGCAAACCCGAGGAAACCACCACCCTGTCACGACCGGCGTGTCCCTCCCGTCGCTGATCTGAAGGTAGGCAGAGTGCCCAACGCTTTTCCCGAGCAATAGGAGAGGGCCCTAAAAGGACCAAAGGCCACGCCTCAGCTTTTTCGCGCGGCTCCGTGGACGAACGAGACAGGGGCCCCAGTGTTCTCTCACGGTGCGCAGCAAAAGGCTCCGTGAGGAGTCTTTCCACTCAGGGCTTCTGTCCCGAACACAGAACCAAGTCGGTGCTACGAGACTCCCTAGGCTGACCCATTCTCCTTCCCGCTAGTTTGAGGCAGTCAGGAGACAGCTGCTGCCGACGCGACAAGCACCGTGCCTCCTGCCAGCTTGGGACAGCGAATGGCACGCGTCCTGGAGCGAAGAAGGCCGGGAGGGAACCCGGCCCGCCTGCACCTTTCCCCTGCAGCAACAGCTCGCGTCGGGAAGGAACAAGCGTTCTCGCGACCAAGTGCGGCCGCAGAAGGAAAGGGCAACGCTGCCAACTCCAGGAGACCCACACCGTCTCACGGCGGGCTTTTCACCCCCATCACTGACCTGAGGGTAGGCAGGGTTCCAAGGCTTTCCTTAAGCACCAGGAGACGGCCCTGAAGTGACCCCTGCCCGTGCCTCCCCTTTGCCAAGGCTGGGTGAACGAG